>NW_026872654.1:0-134662 GCF_032173495.1 Musca vetustissima
ACACAGAATTTCTGTAAGTATAGGGAGACCAATATTATGATTTTTTAATGTGTCCTTTCACTACTTGAGTGTATATCCAACTACCGGACATATTGTACGATTAGTGCGATATTTTTCAAATAAATGAACAAGCGAACTCCACCGGTTTCTTAGTTTCTTGGAGTTCAGAAACTAGTCTGTCCATTTTTTGCCCCATTCTCAATATTACAAAATTTCATTTATACATAAATATAATTGTAATCTGAGGGGTTTCAAATTATTCTATTCTAAAATATCCCATATATACTCATTCATTTGTTGTTGTATTGAGACTGATAGAGAAGTCTTATCACATCCAAAATATATTTTCTCTCTATACACAAATGATTCAACAATTAATCATTTCATTAAAAACAATTAAAATATAATATATTTTTTTTTTTTGCCGCTCATCGAAAGGAAATAAATTATTTTTGTTTTTTTTCGACATTAAAGCTCAAACTATAATTGAATATATAATTACGGGCAAGGTTTTTCCGTTCTTTTATTCGAAACAAAATATTGTGAGATCATTTGATAGACATTACAATGGCCCGGATTATTACATTGGGTCTTTATTTGTAACAATTGGTGCATGTTTTTAATGGATGTTTCTTGTCATATTATTTTTGTTCTGGCTATTTGAGGATATCAGTGAAAAATTATTATTTGTCAGCTAACACATTCGAGACAAATTTTTGGTCCATAAATATTTTATAAAAACAGTAATCAATCTATAGTTGTGACCAAGTGTACAAAAGAAGATAGTACAAATTATGAAAAGTTGAAGACGTCCGTTTATTAAGAAATTAATTTAAAGTTTAATTAACAGCTTTCGACTTTATTATAACTATTTTTCTATGTTTTAAATAAATGCGAATTCTCGGAATATTGAAAATAGAAAGTTTATTAATTTTTTTTTAATGTAGACCTTATGGAAGAGTTCCTCACCTCTACTTTGAATACTTCAGACAATAGAAATACGTGAAATTCGGGTATGCTAATAATTAGCAAATTTGCTACGACTTCGTGGCAGCTGTAGTGGAAATCAGAAGTATTACTATTCACCAATCTTAAAAGTAGTGACATTGAAGCTTCTTTAAGGGTCAAGTACCTCAAGTGTTTTTCAACAATTACCATCAACGGTTATTAAGAAAAATATGTATATCACAAAAAAAACATGTATGTGATACTTCCGATCATGGCACAGTGAACAGGTAATCCCAAGGTATATTTAAAAAGGTAGCCGCATCGGCCCAGCTGTTGGTGCAAATAAATGTCAAAAATGTTGTCGTAATGTTGAACCAAAAAATAAAAACGAAATTATAAATGAAAATCTCCGAATTGGTTTGGGCTTGTTTGGCAATACTTTTATTAACATTTTCTACAAGAATTTGTGTAAAATACCAAAACTGATACCTAATATATCTACCTTGGGTAGTCCATTTAGCGCAGCTGATGTCTCGATTAACTGTCAAAGTGGGTAATTTCTACTTGAATTCGATGTGCAGTGTTGCCAACAATTTGAAATATTATAACGAATAATTTGACAGATAATCGAGACAAAAACAAATGTTTTTGTTTTGATACATCACCTCATTATTGTATCATGCTTCCCATGATTGTTGTAGTTATATATACGACGGAAACTGGGAATGATTTGATTAATGGGGAAGGTAACAGAGCTGGACTCGTATCATGTGAACCCTGCTTCCCTTGGGGCAGATCATGATACAGTGAATAGGTAGTCCATTTAGCGCAGCTGATGTCTTGATTAACTGTCAAATTGGATCATTTCTACTTGAATTCGATGTGCAGTGTTGCCAACCATTTGAAATATTATATGGAAAAATTTGACAGATAATCGAGACAAAAACAAAGGTTTTATCATGGGGCAGATCTCTTCAACAATTCTAGATTGTTAGGTGTTGAGGATGACTCGTGTTCACCACTGCTCTATTGTCATGTCCCTGGTTCACATCTGAATAAATTCCTTATCGGAGATCGAGTCATTATATCGTTCGATGAACCGATTACAAAAATTAACCGTACTTCCGTAAATTTTTTTCGGAGACTCCTTCGGTATCGACACGTTTGATTGTTGTTTGTACTGATGATTGATTCATCCATCGTTTCGATGGGAAGGTCATCAGCACCCACTTCAACGGTCACTGCCTTCCATGGAGTGGTAGATGATGTCAAGAACTTCTCAACATTCCGGGACCCATCGAAGCACCTGATTGATTAGAAGTCCTTGGCATAATTTTCCTGGTTGTACTCAGGCTACTCGCAGTTTCCACCTCCGTTGAGGTTAAGGGGAATTATTTCCATTTCTCTCGCAATATCTGAATTTGAGGTTCCTCACAATCTCAATAAATCCCTTATCGGTAAACGAACCCTATCCCGTTTGATGAACCGATTGCAAATATTAACATCTCCATTTTAGATATATTTGTCGGTGACTAATTCGTTTCGATTCGATTGTGATTTAAACAGTAGTAACCAGACTGATGCGGAAGGAGCAAATTTCCTCTATTAAATCAAGGTGGAGGTCGAGAGTAATGGGGTTAGGAACATAAAAAGAGAGGTTAGATGGTACATTCGAAGTACTCGACGTCATTGGGAATTAATTTAATTTTTATTATTCTCTTGTAGAGTTTGTGGCTGAGGGTGCTACTGCTAGGGCACCCTCAGCCACATTATGTGGAGGCTATTCCAAAAGGGGGATCTATATTAAATATTATTATTTTTTTCTGTGGAGAAAAAACTTAACCCATTAAGATGAAGGAATATTCAAAATATCTCAAATTGGGCGCCATTGTTTAAGTGAAACTACTCCGATAAGAGGATTTATATAGAAAGTTTTTTTCGTAAAGATTAAGGAAAAAAGATTCTATTCTATTAAATACTACATAAACTAGAACTTTAAAATTATTCTAAATTGAGCGGTACCTTAATATGGGGCTATTCCGAGAGGTGGACCTATATTCAATTTTGGTGCAAAATCTTTCAATTTTTTTTTTTTGAAAATTGTGTGGTGCCGTTTCAAAATATATTAAACATTTCTAATGCCAAAAAATTTAACCCATTAAGATAAGAAAATATTCAAAATATCTCAAGTCGGGCGCCACCGTTTTATGCAGGCTATTCCGAAAGGTGACCCTATGTTAAATGGCTTTTTTCGTAAATTTTTTTCTAACCATTAAAAACTCAACATTTCAAACTGCAGAAACTAGGGCTCTAAAGCTATACAAAAGTGCGGTGTGGGGCTATTTCGAAAGCTGGCATTATGTTGAACATTTGAGAGACAAAATCTTCTCTTCATTTTTTAAAAATTTTAAGCGGCATATATCACATAATGTTGAACACTTGTCAGGAGTAAAATAATTACTTACCTATAATCCGGATTTAGCGTATAACCCTCTTGGACAAATAATCCATTAGCTATATTAATGGTGTGATTTATTTCCTCCATTGCAACATTTCGACCTGTTACACGATTATTATTTTTCTTAACTGCGGTATAAAACCAATTTGGGCGCTTCCTCCTAACCGTATCTATGCCAGCATTTACATCAAACTTTTCCATATCATTCAACATTGAACTAAATATTTGATGATATTTTCCGGGATTTGTATTAAAATCGGCTATATTCTCAAGGCCAAGTACTGTTTTTAACTCTTGATAACTTTTGCCCTTGGCGCCGAGCATTAACAGCGATAAAGCCGACATCAGCGAAAGCGGCGAAAAGATTTCACTACGTGTTGCATATGGATCCATATTGCTCAATTGTTGAATCATATTGTGTCCGAATTGTAAAGCATTTTCAGCAATCATGTCATCGATAGAATCTTTAGGTGATGCCGGTGAAGATGCTGGCGGTGGCAACGGTTCGAAAATGGGTAATGCAGTTAGCTGCTGCTGTGGTTGTGGAGGTGGTGGTGAATTTGGAAACCTGTGAGGTCCCATATTAAGGGGATTTGAAATCGTTTGAACAATAAGATCATCACCGGCCGCCAAATGTCCAGTTGCCAAAAGCACCAACAACGTTGATGCCGTCAACTGCCAGCTGTTTAATATTCCCATCACAGGCTATTTCTGTGCTCCAATCCAAAGAAGACGAACAGATAATGAAGATTTCTTTTTATACAAAACGCACCGCACCGAATTGATTACAAACAACACACGATTTTCAACTAGATTCCCGAACACACACACACAAACAAGATGTTCGTTCTAGCCAAGCGGGTTTTATTTCTTTTAATTGACTTATTTTTTGCGGTCTATATTTTCTTGTTTTTGTTTTAATATTTATTTTTTTTTTTGATTATTATAATTAGCAAAATATAAACTATGTCTGTTTGTGTGTATATATATTGCTGTTCTTCTTCTTATAATATTTTTGTATTATATTGTTTTGTTTCCGAACTTATATTTCGCTTAGTTTGTGCCGCACAAAACCCGTCTTTAATACTTAAAGCGAGCCAAACAACTGATCATTGAATAAACCAAGCTTTGGAATTTAGCTGAACTTGAACGTCGGCCGTACTCTCAGCGTTGTGTATCTTTTGTAAAATTAATCTGTAGAGAAGAGTAGAGTTGGGAAACGCAAAAGAAAAAGTACCGCAAATGTACTTTTTTGTGAGTCAAATCGGTACTTTTTAAGTAAGGAAAGTAGTAAAGTCGGACGGGGCCGACTATATGATACCCTTCACCACTATGGGTATATTAAACAGGACTATTAACATGAAATTGGATAAAATAATATATGTAATAATGTGAATCTACCTGGATATATCGATAAAATATGTAAATCGACTTCAAACAATTATAAATAGGTCATACGTTGAGCTATGTCTGTACTTCTAGAAAACGCAACTACGTAGTTCTATTGTCAATTTTGTACGTTGTGCAAAATTTGATGTCAATCTGACTAACATGATGAGTTTGATGATCAATTTATTTAAAATCGGGCGAAAATATATATGGAAGCTCTATCCAAATATTAAGCGATTTCAAGCAAATTTGTCACAGGTTAGGTTATACTAATTTCAGAACGTGTTGTTCCTATTGGTTCCTTGGTGCGCCAATTACTTAAAATATGTGAGCTATATATGTAGGAGCTATTTAGAAATCTGGACCGATTTTCTCGAAACTTGGCAGACATCACTCTAAGCTTAATTCAGTATGTTATGCCAAATTTCGTGCAAATCAAAAGATACATAGGACTTTGGGGCACCATTACATGAAATCGGACGAAACTATATATGGGAGCTATATCTAAATCTGGACCGATTTTCTCGAAACTTGGCAGACATCATTCTAGGCTCAATTCAGTACGTTATGCCAAATTTCGTGCAAATCAAAAGATATATAGGGACTTTGGGGCACCATTTATATGAAATCGGACGAAACTATATATGGGAGCTACATCTAAATCTGGACCGATTTTCTCGAAACTTGGCAGACATCACTCTAGGCTTAATTCAGTACGTTATGCCAAATTTCGTGCAAATCAAAAGATATATAGGGACTTTGGGGCACCATTTACATGAAATCGGACGAAACTATATATGGGAGCTATATCTAAATCTGGACCGATTTTCTCGAAACTTGGCAGACATCATTCCAGACCTAAATGATTAGGCTGTACCAAATTTCGTGCAAATCGAAAGATATATAGGGACCGTTTACATTAAATCGGTTAAATATATATGGGAGCTATATCTAAATCTGAACCGATTTTTCCCAATTTCAATAGGGTTCGTCCTTGGGCCGAATAAGTGACCTATGCCAAATTTCATTCAATTCGGATCATAAATGCGACCTGTACTTTGTTTACAATTTAACACCAACAGACGGACGGACGGACATGCATAAATCGACTTAAAAAGTGATTCGATGGATATTCTCAAAAGGAACCATGTGTCTATCTCGTTTCCTTTTGCCTGTTACAAACATATGCACAAAGACATAATACCCTGTACCACAGTGTGGTGAAGGGTATAAACACATACGAACTGAACTTATTTTAAAAATACTAAAAACGATCTAATAGTTTTTCAAATTATTAAAAATAATATTTTTAAAATCCACATTTATCCTTGACAACTTCGGATGCTCCGACGATGAACTTATTCAGTAACGAAGATGGTTCTGGCTTTTGACAGCTTAACAACTAGGGCCTGCTTACGGGCTCTTCTCTTCACAGGGAATTTTCTCCTCCAGTGGAATGTCAAAAATAAGCCAGGATGTTCAAGATGAATCGATTGCAAAAGTTAATCGCTCTTCTAAATTTTATACTTTACAGAACGGTTGTTCCATAAGCCGACTTTAAAAAGGATGTCCAAGCGCGTTGGTCTTTTGCCATCTCCTCCAATTTGAAAGACCACGTTCCAAGATGTTGTATTCTACTTGGTCTTTCCATCTAATTCGTGGCCTTCCACTTCTGCGTGAACCATCAGTAGGCTTGCTTTTTCTCATTCGCACAACATGGCCTAGCCAACATAGTCGCTGCAGCTCAATACGACTGACTATGTCGATGTCCGCGTATAGATTGTAAAGCTCGTGGTTCATTCGACGCCGATATTCACCGTCGACGCAGATCGGCCCGTAGATCTTTCGGAGAATTTTTCTCTCAAACACCCCAAGAGCTGCGTCTTGTAAAGTGTGAGTTTAGTCAGGCGGGAGGTGGTCTTGTTTCTAAACTGCTTACTTAGACCATCTGTTGGCCATTACTATCCTTCTTCGAATTTCAAAACTGACGACATTCGTTTTTTATGGCGGTACTAAGGTATATAAAATCTTTAACTACCTCGAAGCTGTAGTTCCCAAGTTCCACAGTTGGTCCGAGTCCACTGGACGTCTTGCGCGTTGATACCATCAGCTTGGTCTTCTCGCCATTTACTGCCAGACCTACTTTGGCAGACTTCTTCTCAATTTGTTCAAAAGTGGCAGTTACTGCTCTCAATGTCGATGTCTTTTGCGTAGGCGATTAACATGTGTTGTTTGGTGTACATAGTGCCATTTCTGTTTACCTTTGCGTCTCCTATGACCTTTTTCAGAAGCATGAAGCATAGCCGTATTAATTTTGCAGGAATGCCGAACGCAGAGATGGCTTTAAACACCTCTTAACAGATAGGACTGACGAATGTGGCTTTATAGTCGACGAATATGTGGTATGTGTCGATGTGTTTTCGTGGGTCTTTTCCAGGATTTGGAGCAGAGTGAAAATCTTGTCAATGGTGAATTTGGGATATGTAACAAAGATAAATACATCGACCTTAATGAATAGAATGATATGCGAACTCATTGCTATAGACGACTCTTTGGTTTGGAACTGAAGAATATCACTACATGATATTCTTCCAAAAAATTCCATATTTGATTTTATACTTAGATATAATCTTAGAATATGTAATAGGGGCAATAGAGTGAGAGATGAAGTCATTGACATAACCCTCACTAAAATAGACTGATCTTGGGTTACGAACTGGAAAGTATCTGAAAAATTATCTTTCTCGGACCATAGAATGATACTTTTCCAGAATCCTACCTCCAGTGGAAAACAGAAACTTTATAGGAATCCCCGGAAGACAAACAGGGATAAATTCAAAGCTAAAACCGCATTCTCAATCCTAGATCACAAAGACCTTAGAACAATTGAGGATGTTGAGAGAGCTCTGAACAATGTCACTGAGACTCTTTTGAGGAACTATAAAGCGTCTTGTCTTGGGAAGAAATCTCAGTGGTCATTAAACCTGACATCCTTGGAAAGAGCTGCTAGGAAAGCATATAATAAATGGTTTGTTCCCGTACTGCAAGATTTTACTCGATTTTACTATTTTTTTCGATATCAAAAGGAAAGTTCGTTATCGTAGTAAAAAGTAGTGGATTCTTGTAGTACGGGAACAGACCAAATGCTAGTAGAACGAACAGTTTGGGAGGTTTACAGAGAACAAATTAATAGGCACAAGAGTGAAACCAAGAAGGCTAAACGTGAGTCTTGGTTTGCTATAGCGAGTCAATTAAGAGAGTAAACGTATCCTAGACCACAATAACCTCAACATGATTAAGGATGTTAAGAAAACTGTAAGCAATGTCACAGAGACTCTTTTGAGGAGATATAAGGCTTCTTGTCCTTTGGCATACCCTGAAGAAATCTCAGCCGGAACGGTTGAAAAAAAAGCATATAATAAAGCTAGTAGGACGAAACTGAGTACAGATTGGGAGTCTAAGTCAATAAGACTAAACGTGAGTCTTAGGTTTGCTATAGCGAGTCAAATTTCGAAGCGGCCAAATTTCGCAAAGTAATATCTAAAGTTTCAAAATCTGTAGGTAGTATTAAGCGACGGGACGTGGACAAACTCCGACAGAGAGACTCTTTATCTTCTATCATCAACCCACTTTCCTGGTTGTATGGACCATAACGACGAAATGCGGTGTGCACATCGACATACGGTTCTGTACAATCTCCCATTGCCTACTTTATTGGCAAAATTCGTTTGATATAATACAAGGTTGTCGGCAATAGGGATGGGTAAATCGACTTTCGACTAATCGACATATTGTATTGAAAAGTCTAAAAGTCGAAGTCGACTTTTGATCTTTGAGGAAATCACAATGTCGACTTTCGATTTTCTTCATACTTGGTTAATTGTTACAAAACCCAAATTGCCCAAAAAATACACAACCCAGAACTTTATATCATCTGTTGATAAAAATTCGTACAATCGATTTTGAACAGGTTTGGCAAGATCGAAAATTGGACCATTTAGTCAAAGCCCAAAATTTAAAAGTCTAAAAATCGACTTTTTGGTCAAAGGTAAAAATCTAAAAGTCTACTTTTACGCTCGACTACGTATCCCTTGTCGGCAACAGATGATCAACTGAACCTGCAGATTTTCAAAAGCCATATGGACAGAATTTTCGCGAAGTATAAATTTTTCGCTTGTGTCTCATAGCAGGTCACTGCAGGATTAGATCTCTCACTTCCAATTGGGACATTAGCGGTGTGGATTATTGACGTCTATGTGAGGATGAGAAGAGCTAAGTAGCAGACGACACGGCAGTTCGGCAAATATGAAATTGAATAGATACCAAGCAAATCCTAAGCTTTGTTAAGACTTTGAAATGGCTAATATAACCAGTTTCTTACACTCTCTAAACTTCTACTATATTTCCTCTTCTTCAAGTTTCTCTACTTGTTTCTTTTCAAGTATCAAGGATGAGCACAATGGCAAACGGCAGCCGTAGATCTCTCTACCTATCCTAGCTAGATGGTTTCAGAAGAATGTTCCCTCTCGGCTCAAAGTATGCTATTCTTCCAGATTCCCACTAATATAGTAAATCAGAAGAAGTGCTAAATTCTAATACTTGAACTTCACCTGCCGCTCAGTATGACCTCACCACGACTGAAGACGTTGAGAAAACAGTATGCGAAGTAACGGAAACACTTCTGAGTTGCTTTTCGACTTCTTGTCTAGTCGTCCACGCCTAAAACTCTGTCTCTGAAAAATATTATTTAAATAAAAAAGATCAAATTAATCGTACATTTGTACTAAAACCTTACCATCTCTGTTCCGCAAAAAGCACGCAGAGTGTGTGAGAGAGAGAGTAAAACTTGTTTAACACTTTTTTTTTGCCAATATACGAGTATACTATAGGAAAACCCATGAACTCTAAGTACTCATGACTCAGTACATTTGTCGTCGATTTTATTGTTAAATAATTATTTAATAGCCAAAAACAAACTGTATACTAGAAACGTGTGTGTAAATACGCAAGCGCATCGTTTCTTAGTTGGTACTACAATGTTAACAATACAAATGAGTTGTGTACATCGTAGTAGTATCATATCAATGAGATACTACTACGATCTACAGTGGATCATAAATAAATATGACTATATTCGAAGTTGTATAAAATTATATTAAAAAAAAATTAATTTAAGAAAGTCGCATTAAAAGCTTGAGGAGGACTCTTCTCGTATTTAGAAGTTTACTTAAAGGATCTTTAGTTATAAAAGATCGTTTAACGGATTTTCTACATTATATATACGGATTGCTACCTACATGGATCCATCCAAGATATATTAATATGGACATCCAGTTAGCAAAAGTCAGGTGTATTTTCTCCAGTCTAATATCAAAATATTTAAATTGGTTTACGTTTTCAAGAATGGAAATAAATTCACAATAATGAATTTTTACAGCAAACTTAAGAGACTTCTAATACCCAGCTGATCTCCCTGGATAACCTTATTGATAGGCCTTGGATCCATCCACGTTTTGCACAGGAAATTAGGATGTCGTCACCAGAATAAGGGAGACTGTCACTGTTTTCCAGATACTACCTTCAATTTCCTTGAATCATATCAACAGCATTGGATAGCCTCTGAGAACTCAAAAGTAATTTCTGTCATTCCACAAAAAGTTCTATCCCCATCGGATGTTCTGTGAAATTGTTACAGCAAAAGCAGCTAGATTATTTTATATATTTTAGTTTACCAGCAGGTATGGTAGAATATCCGAGATTAGACACAAGTAGAGTAGAGACAGAAGGACTAGCTTATAAGCGTGATAATCTGCATCCTTCTTACCTAACATAAGCTAGACAGTTTGGTTACACTGGAATACACCATTTATATGAAAAGTCGGGTACTAACAACAAGCTTGTCCTACTACGAACATGTACTGATCGGTTAATACTTAGGGGATATAATGGAACAATAACTTTATTATATCCTTCACCAGACTGTGGTACAGGGTATTATGTCTTTGTGCATATGTTTGTAACAGGCAAAAGGAAACGAGATAGACACATGGTTCCTTTTGAGAATATGCATAGAATCACTTTCTAAGTCGATTTATGCATGTCCGTCCGTCTGTCTGTCCATGTTAAATTGTAAACAAAGTACAGGTCGCATTTATGATCCGAATTGGATGAAATTTGGCATAGGTCACTTATTCGGCCCAAGGACGAACCCTATTGAAATTGGGAAAAATCGGTTCAGATTTAGATATAGCTCCCATATATATATTTAACCGATTTAATGTAAACGGTCCCTATATATCTATATCTATATATTCGATTTGCACGAAATTTGGTACAGCCTAATCATTTAGGTTTAGAATGATGTCTGCCAAGTTTCGTGAAAATCGGTCCAGATTTAGATATAGCTCCCATATATAGTTTCGTCCGATTTCATGTAAATGGTGCCCAAAGTCCCTATATATCTTTTGATTTTCACGAAATTTGGCATAGCGTACTGAATTAAGCCTAGAGTGATGTCTGCCAAGAAAATCGGTCCAGATTTAGATATAGCTCCCATATATAGTTTCGTCCGATTTGATGTAAATGGTCCACCAAAGTCCCTATATATCCTTCGATTTGCACGAAATTTGGCATAACCTACTTAAATGAGCCTAGAATGATGTCTGCCAAGTTTCGTGAAAATCGGTCCAGATTTAGATATAGCTCCCTTTTATTATAGATTCATTTTAAGTAATTGACGTACTAAGGAACCAATAGGAACAAAACGTTCTGAAATTAGTATAACCTAAGCTGTGACAAGTTTGTTTGACATCTCTCAATATTTGGATAGAGCTTCCATATATATTTTCGCCCGATTTCAAATACATTGGGCATCAAACTCCTCATGTTTGTCAGATTGACATCAAATTTTGCACAACTTACAAAATTGAGCATAGAATTAGTTGCGTTTTCTAGAAGTGCAGACATAGCCCAACGGATGACCTATTTATATTTGTTTGAAGTCGATTGACATACTTTATGGATAGATCTATGTAGATTCACATTTAGATAAATATCACATTTTTTTCATCCAATTTTATGTTATAGTCCTGTTTAATGTACCCATAGTGGTGAAGGGTATCATATAGTCGGCCCCGTCCTTACTGGTTTTTGTTTGTTTTTCTGGTCGCTCTAGAGGCCACAATGTCAACAATTTCGGAGCAAAGAGCCTTACTAACGCTGTCACGCTGGGCCAAGGCGAACGGCCTTGGTGTAAACCCAGCAAAGGCGGAACTGGCAATGTTCACTAGGAAGCGTATGCTCGGCGTCTTTGCTTTGCTTGATGTAGTGCAGCATCATCTATCACCCGAAGCAAAGTACCTTGGCACAATCCTGACTGTCAATGACGATGGAACAGGAACGCTGAGGAACGGACGAAGAGAGGGCTGGTTGCTCTCTATGCATGCAAGAATTCCTTTGAGAAAAGTTGGGGGCTAAAACCATCGACTATACACGACATCCAGCAAACTACATAAGCTACAAACAGCCGCCTCGATTCTAACAACAGGTGCCGCGAGTAACACCCCACAAGCAGCTCTGAACGCAATGCTGAACATAAGGCCTCTGGGCCTCAGCAGTAAGTGTCAGGCCGCGCGTACTGCCCTAAGGCTGCATGAACAAAATCTTTGGCGAAGTTGTATCTTTTTGCATGGTTGTTTTTTAAACGAACCAGTTATGACATTGGACCAACGCGTAAAACTAAGCGACTATATATCACAAGTCCTGAGATGTAAATGTCGATATTCCTAGTAGAAACGACTGGAACCGGAGTAACCCTCCTCTGAACGGTCTGGCTTTCTATACAGACGGATCCAAGATGAAAGGAGTTACGGGGGCTAGCGTCTACTGTGAAAGGCTACGTCTTGAGCTTACCTACAAGCTGGATAGCAACTATAGTGTTTTCCAAGCTGAAATCTTCGCGATTTGGAAGGCAGCGGAATTGATAAAAAGTCTGGACGCAGAGATCGCTTACTGTTGAACCTGAGCAAAGCTGAAATAAGAGTAATAACAAGAATCATTACTGGCCATTGCAATGTCAGGGATTTTGCCAGTAAATGGGACCATGATGTTCCTGATTACTGTAGACTCTGCGTTGACGAAGAGGAGACGGAGACAATTGAGCATCTCTTGTGTCGCTGCCCAGTCCTGGCCCACAGACGGCACAGACTAGTGGCTGCTCACTTTCCACCGAGTCGTAGTTTCTTCTCAA
Source organism: Musca vetustissima (assembly GCF_032173495.1). Classification (NCBI taxonomy): domain Eukaryota; kingdom Metazoa; phylum Arthropoda; class Insecta; order Diptera; family Muscidae; genus Musca; species Musca vetustissima. Next base: position 13,044 of record NW_026872654.1, read on the forward strand.
CAACGGAACCTGATCTAATCTACAGTATTATTAGAAACCTAAAGTGGTTGGGAAAATGGAACCTTGGCACGTAACATATTTTATGTCCGATCTCTATAGCCATCGATACTATCTCATCCTTACCTTCTCACACTTCCTTGTATGCTTGTCATCTTTCACTCAGGAAGATAATCTCTATATGAAGTAACCCATTAACTGGGCTCAATAGTAAATTTAGCCTCTCCATCAACATGTCTTTAATATTTGCTAATGTTTTTTTTATCAATAAAACGCCAAACTCTAGGTCACCTGTGAGGAATTTCCGTATTCCTCTATCTAAAGTAGAATATTTAAGAGACATTCTTTCAATATAAGGTCATTGGAAAGGTCTTAAAAATGTGTTACTTAAAAAATTTCAATTAAGTTGTTTCTAAGAACTTATATTTCCCCCATTATATTTATAACTGAAAGTCTGATAAGCTGTGGGAATTCCCAGTAGTGGCCTAATAATATTTTCCATAGAATTACCATAATCTATGGGATTACGATGGTTTTTGTGATTTATTGTTGGGACGTTTAATAAATTGTATGATATCCCTTTAAAGAACTTCGCTAAATTTGTTTTTTAAAAGAATTTGAACGGATAATTAATGCCGAAAATTTTAAAATTAATTACTTTTGCTGAATTTTGAAGATTGTTACGTGTATTCCTAAATATATTGATGAAATAGATTATCCACATCTACTGCATAAAACGTCTGGAAGAATCTTAAATGAAGCGTATTGTAATATGACATTTTTTATTTCTTTGAAAGTATCTTTGTTTTAACGATTGCTTAAGTTTATATTTTAAAATTAATTCAATTCAATTCAACACATTTCAATTCCTACCAAATCAAATTTGATCAAGATTTTCAAGGTCCAATCTTCAAGCGCTTGTTGACAAAGATATTGAAAACTGTATTAATTCGAATATACGATAAAGATACAAGAAATAAGAGTGTATTGGGAGGACAATTAATGTTACAAGTTTTAATTTAAACCAGTAAGGAAAGTAGTAAAGTCGGACGGGGCCGACTATATGATACCCTTCACCACTATGGGTATATTAAACAGGACTATTAACATGAAATTGGATGAAATAAAATATGTGATATTTATCTAAATGTGAATCTACCTAGATCTATCCATAAAGTATGTAAATCGACTTCAAACTATTATAAATAGGTCATCCGTCTGGCTATTTCTGTACTTCTACAAAACGCAACTACGTAATTCTATGCTCAATTGTGTAAGTTGTGCAAAATTTGATGTCAATCTGACTAACATGAGGAGTTTGATGCCCAATTTACTTGAAATCGGGCGAAAATATATATGGAAGCTCTCTCCAAATATTAAGCGATTTCAAACAAACTTGTCACAGGTTAGGTTATACTAATTTCAGAACGTTTTGTTCCTATTAGCCTATTGGTTCCTTGGTGCGGCAATTACTTAAAATCAATCTATAATAAAAGGGATATAGGGTCTTTGGGGCACCATTTACATGAAATCGGAGGAAACTATATATGGGAGGTATATCTAAATCTGAACCGAAACTTGGCAGACATCACTCTAGGCTCAATTCAGAACGTTATGCAAAATTTCGTGCAAATCGAATGATATATAGGGACTTTGGTGCACCATTTACATGAAATCGGGCGAAACTATATATGGGAGCTATATCCAAATCTGGACCGATTTTCACGAAACTTGGCACACATCAGTCTAGACCTAAATGATTAGGCTGTACCAAATTTCGTGTAAATCAAAAGATATATAGGGACTTTGGTGCACCATTTACATGAAATCGGACGAAACTATATATGGGAGCTATATCTAAATCTGGACCGATTTTCACGAAACTTGGCAGACATAATTCTAGACCTAAATGATTAGGCTGTACCAAATTTCGTGCAAATCGAAAGATATATAGGGACCGTTTACATTAAATTGGTTAAATATATATATGGGAGCTATATCTAAATCTGAACCGATTTTTCCCAATTTCAATAGGGTTCGTCCTTGGGCCGAATAAGTGACCTATGCCAAATTTCATCCAATTCGGATCATAAATGCGACCTGTACTTTGCTCACAAAAATACATGGACAGACGGACGGACGGACGGACATGCATAAATCGACTTAGAAAGCGATTCTATGCATATTCTCAAAAGGAACCATGTGTCTATCTCGTTTCCTTTTGCCTGTTACAAACATATGCACAAAGACATAATACCCTGTACCACAGTGTGGTGAAGGGTATAAAAATCATTATTATTATTCTTAAAATTTTAAACTATTTTATTTCGCGTTATTTTCAATCTTTTGACTTTATTTTTTAATTTACTTATATAGATATATATAAAAAATATTGTACTTGTATATGACCTTTCTTTGGGACTAAATATTAATATGAACTTCTAAATAGATTCTAAAGTTATATTACCAAGAAATTGCAGGGCTAGATTAAAGAAAGGAAAGTGGGCTGACAATATTTTTAAAAGTCGCCATGGTTGGGAGGGTATTCGACTTTGGGAAGACAAACACCAACAAGCTCTTCTGTATCTTGTTTCTTCCGAAGAAAATAAGTAATATGTCGTCAATGTGTATATCTAAGATAATGCTACCTAAAAATTTTTATTTTTCTTGGTCGACCTAGACTGATTTCTTCCGATAAGAACACCCCCCATTAGCCCTGAGTACAGCCGGAATTTAAGTTAGCGTTGGATCGGAAGAAGTAGGGTAGAGAAGCGGGTCCTCACACAATGGATATACAATATCCACCTGTTATAATTCCAAAAAACCCCACCTAACTAACCCTGACCTACTGTATTCTGCGGCGCATAATAAAACAACATAAAATCCCCTTTTCCCGCAGCGCGTTCTTTTACTTGAAAAATTTACTCACCCAAAGTTCCCATTCCCGCTTTATTTACGTCACACAATATCAGTAGTTTACGTTATGAACATAAATACGTACACGTACACACAGACATTCCAATTCATTCATTGAAAGAAGTCTAAAGATATGAAAAATTATTGGGAAACCCCGAATGCTCTCTTTCAAAGCTACTGGTGGGTGCTATAGCTTTGTTCTCACTATTTCCGTTGTTTTGTTTTCTTTTAATTGTTTTGCATAATTTTGTTTGTAATGACTATTTATTTATTTTATTTTTTTGCGATTCCCTGAAACAGTTCTATAATAATTTAAATTTTTTTGCGGGTACCCTCTTTTATGGGCCGTGTAAAAATGGGAAACTACAAACATTTATCAATATGAGTTCTTAACAAAATGTATAAGTTGTTCTTTGTCCACCATATGGAGGGTATATTAATTTTGACATTCTGTTTGTAACTCATCGAAATATTCATTTCCGACCCTATAAAGTATATATATATGGGCAATATTGCCAATTTTTTAACATAGCTGAAGCGGAGGTTCACCCCTTTATAACTCGGGAACTACTTAAATATATGAACAAAAGTGAATAGTTTTGGGTTAATTGATCTGTCGTTGCAAACTGTTCATGATATTGACCTCCAAACTTTATTTTGGTGGAAGCTGTGTCTACTTTAATGTAAAAAAATGTGTAAAAACAGGTTGAGGCAAACCAGTTTTTTTATGTTCTCTATCGATTTGTGACTAAGCCACTCTTTGCACGGCCTTCGTGTCAAAATAAAACTAGAAGCCAACAAAATGGGGACTACACCCCCTTTGTATCATTTTTCAAAATTTTAACTGCATCTATCTTTAAATGATGCTGACATTTTGAAGCTCGATTTTGAGTGTTTTTTTAATTTTACTTCTAGCTTTAATACGCAAACAGGAATTTATAAAAATCGATTATAAGATTATTGTAGTCGCGAATCTGCGTAATTTGATATGTATTTTGTGTATGTAGTATGCACAGCTTCAGAGTAATACTCATCCGAACGTGCGAATTTTGTGCGATCAAATTTCTAAAAAACCTATTTTTCGGGCCAAATTTTTAGATCTGTCAACTGAATGATATGGGTACCCGCGATCAATAAGGTTTTTTACGTTTCGGATGATATAAAATCTTCTTCGTGAAAATCCATCTACTAGAACGGCGGGAACTGGTCTTCCAAAAACACGAAATTTGACAAAAAATGTTTTTGAAAATATCGCGGATTTATTTGCGTTTTCTGTGTATAATTTTCGCTTCAATAAATGACCCCATGCGGATTTTGATCTTTTTCGAAAAGAGAACTTCAAAAACTTCAGCCGAAAGAGAGATGTACGCAATTTATCTCAAAAATAGATTTTGCTGGCACATCCATGGTTCTTAATGGACCACATTGAAATGGTATAGATCGATGTATTTTTTTAGGGTGCACACTGAAATCGGATGCGCGTTAATGGCATATGGAGTTTTCGGAAATTATTCGCGTTTTACGATTTTTTGGGTACTTCAATGTAACGTGCGGCACATCTTAGCCGTCAAATGAAATTACGCAAAATATATATGGATTGGAAGATAAACTTCAGTACTTCCTGGAAACCGCATGCGCATCAAATGATTTTGAGAATTACGCGATTTACACGCAATTTAAAATGTATATTTTATAATATTATTTTATTTTAAGATTTATTCCTATTTATAGAATTCTAAGATTTATCGGAAGGGTCTTGATATAATCCGCAAGGCGTATACTTATACACAAAAAGTGATTTTTATAATATATCTCAATTTTTCGGCGAAATTCGGGTAAAATAGCAGAATAACCCCAACATTTTTTTCTGAAATTTCTTGTATACAATTAAAAAAATAAATATGATGACATTATTTTTTCGAACCAAAAACAAATATTTTTCCTCGATATCTTGTTTTGTTGTCGCTGTGATTTAGAAACCGCTACACGGACTTGTGTGATTTTGATATCATTTGATTCATCATGGTGTTTAGATTATGTAGATATTTTTAAATTAATTTTTAGGTGTGTGTATGTCATTAATATAATGAAAATATTGATGTAATCTGCTATATTTTTTTATTTTTCTCATATTTCGCGAATATGTGCAACTTTATCGTGATTATTATAATATATTCATATTCTTATTTTACGGAGGAAGATATATATCAACGTTTTTGGTCAATATAATAAACGGCGTAATTTTAAGATTTTTTTCTTATGCCCAAAATTAAAACCTCGAAAACTTTTGCGCGCATCGACCAAAAATTTGATCGCGAACGGTTTCGGAGTCAGAACATTTTTCTCTATATGTGTACCAAAAATCATTGATGTGCTACAAAAACAAAAAAGCTGTTTTTTTGAAAATGGAATATTAAAAAATTGGCAATATTGCCCATATATTCTTGATCAGGGTAACATTCTAAGACGATCTAGCCATGTCCGTCCGTCTGTTGTAATCACGCTACCTTCTGAAGGAATTGAGATTGTATGTTGAAATTTTGCATAGGTTTGTCTGAAGGCAGGTCAAGTTCGAAGATGGGATATATCTGTCCACGTTTAGGCGTAGCTCCCATATAACGGTACCCCCCAATATTACTAAATGTCTCCACAAAAAATTGTGAATATAGGTCCACTTTTTCTGGTAGTCCACATATAACGGTACCTCCTATTTTTCAGTATATTGGGGGCTTTGGTCTTATTTTTCCGCCGAATTGGCTATAATTTAGTATTTTGAGTTCTTATTCAAAATATAAATATGGGTCCATTTTTTCGGATAGCCACCATATAAGGGTATCCCCAATTTTCGGTATTTTGGGGGCTTGGATCGCATTTTTCGACCGAATTCGCCGAAATTTGGTACCTTAATTTCTTATTGGGTAGCAAATGTCCCCACTAAAAATTATAAATATGGTCCATATTTTCGGATAGCCCCCATAAAAGGGTATCGGTATTTTGGGGGTTTGGGTCTCATTTTTCGACCGAATTCGGTACATTGGGGTACCAAATCACTCCACTAAAAATTATAAATATAGGTCCACTTTTTCTGGTAGTCCCCATATAACGGTACCCCCCAAATTTTCGGTATTTTTTGGGGTTCTGATAGTATTTTTCGACCGAATTGGCTGTAATTGAGTACTTCGAGTTATTATTGGTTAGCAAATCTCCATACCTAAATTATAAATATAGGTCAATTTTTTCGGGTAGCCCCCATATAAGGGTACCTCCCAATATTCGGTATTTTGGGGTCCTTGAACTCTTATTTCAACCAAATTTGCAGCAATTTGGTATTTTGTAGTCGTATGTGGTAGCAAACCTCCCTCCCAAAAATTATTAATATTCGCCACATTTTAGGGTTAGTCCCCATATAACCCACTTTTTATAACCTTCACCACACTGTGTAACAGGGTTTTATGTTTTATATTGAAATAGTTATCTGATTTGTTCCGCGTTTTGTGTTGACTTTGTTGCAATCATTCTAGCTGGGTAGGATATCGCGATAAAAAATTAGAACGTGAGGTTCGTGAATGAACTATATAAAACCTCTGGTGATGGCCTTATAGACTGCGTAGCATAACTATAGCCGCACCTTTAATTCAATTGGTATGTTAGTTAACAAATAAAATGGACCCATTAAGTTATGGTTCACAATAAAACGATCAAAAACACATATCATTCAACAAAAATAATTAATTTATTCTTTATGGTTTCGCCGAATTCTGCACTTTCAAAATTACTCGTGTTGTATAACTATAGACGCTCGTTTACAAAATTAGAAACATTTTATAAAACTTAAATAAAATAAAATAAAATAAAATAACTTTTATAAATAATGGGTAGGGCCTCCCTCACACTGTTGATCAAAATTATTCGCAAGTTTTCATCGATTGACCGCCATTCATCGATAATCACTTCTTGGAGGTAAAATACAGTTTGGTATTGGCGGTTTTCTGTATAGACACGATGAGTCAAGATTCCACACATGTTCTTGATCGGATTCTGGTCGGAAATTTTAATATTTTTCGATTTTAACCATACTTGAGTATGGCGACTTTTATGAACTGGTGCGTTGTCCGAGTCCTTCATTGTTGTTACTTCCCCAAATTAACTAAGAAAACATATCGAAGAGATCTACGGACGGAATCACGATATTTATTAAAACGATATTTTCATTTCAAGTATCTGTCTGTCAGTATCCTAAGTTCGGCCCGGCCGCTTTTTTCACTTGTTTATATTAAAATAGTTATCTAATTTGTTCCGCGTATTGATTCTAAGACTCTGTTGTAATCGAGACAAACTCGCATTTAGGCCTATTTCCTGTGTGGGAGTTGCCGATATTCCCCATCTTCGAACTTGAACTAAGTTTGGAAGAAATAATAGGTTGGCAAGATTTTAATAAAATCAAAATTTTCTGAAACATATTTGGTCCAAAGAAACATGGGGTCTAGAACTAATATTTCGAAGAGGCTCATTTTCACCGTGTCAAAGTGTATACACCCTCATTAGCCATAAGGCTGAGGTTATAATTATCCATTAAAAATTTCTGAAATTTGTATTATGGTTTGCATAATCGGTTTGTAGAAATATCGATATAGGTCCACTTTTTCGTATTTTCCCTATATTTGCATTTCAAGTACCTGTCAGTATATCTATGGTGGAGGGTATCCAAAGTTCGGCCCGGCCGAACTTAACGCTTTTTCACTTATTGATTTTAAAATAAAGTTCCAAAACAAATGTTCGAAACTCATAATAAATCCGTAGGGACAAATCTTGTATTCCTTACACAAGAAAGAAGGCAATAAATCTTCAATATGAGCAGAAAACAAATTTGTACTGCTGATGTAATACTACAGGACGTTTCTGCGACAAATTGTTTTGGATAAAATGACAAATAGGTGGTTACGGCATAATGACTAACCAATGACCCAGCATATATGTATGTATGTCTAATTGGAATTCAAACCCCTCAAAACATACATATACAAATTCTATTTGTTTTATCGATACATACAACAAAATCGAATTCAAATAGTTTGCAATAAAAAGTTCAAAACCACGACTGTGATAAACTTAGTATATAGTGGAACTACGACCATCATCTTCTTAAAAGAACACGATTTTAACGAATCAAGAATGTCCCTACACATTTTCAAGTGAAAATCTCAAGAACTCTTGAAGATGTAGCCGATTTATTGTGTCAGCATCAAGTGGCGGCAATAGTGATTATCAAACTTTAATCGCATTTCTCTCGAAGAAGTGTTTTTACGAATGTCGGGCACGATAACTCAAAAACTAATAATCCAATCGGTTCCAAATTTTGACACGTTTCTCTGGGAGTGTATAGCTATCGTATGAAATAGGATAAAACCAATCGGTGAATAATTTCTTTATTTTTTAAATTAGTTTGTGGTCAAAAATAGCCGAAATTTTAGACCGTTAGTTTTGATCAATATGATTTACTTTATTATGTACTACTTACGACTCAGCGAAAAATTACAAAAGTAATAAAAATATTTGTATTTAGAACGTATTCTCTCGTAAAAATTAATTTGAAACCGAAACCAAACATTTGTTTTGCGGTTTGTTTATTACAGCAAAAACAATATAATAAATCGAGAAAAGTTATAATTATTTGAAGGTAAAGTAACAGAAGTTGGTAGAGTATAGAATTGTTGATTAATTTAGTCATGTCTAGGTTTTAAGAAAGCTAAAGATCTTTTTGGAGTATATTCTGAAGAAGAATGCTAGAGTATAAATTTCATATTTGCCAAACAATCGTTGTCCTCTGCTACTTAGCGAGGGACGTATACAGAGTATATGTTTCAATTGTTTCCACCTCATCCTCACATAAACGGCAATAATCCACTTCATTAATGTCCCATTTGGAAGTGAGTGATTTAATTCTGCAGTAAGCTGTTATGATCTCCACAGTGATTCAGATCTCTCTTACTTTGAAACAGCATCGAATTAGTCCTACGACGTGAGAACTCAGGCCAGATAGTTTTTGAAGTTCTGCACCTATCCACCTGATGCTTTGGGTCGTACGGATCCCTAAATCGGTAGATGGGCTAACTGCGGACACACTCGAGCAAGCTCGTAAGCTATTTCATTCCCATCTTTGTCACTATGTCGTTGAACCAAACAAAAAAAAAATAAACTTCAACCCTTCATATAAGACGAATATATGAAAACCAAATGGGTTTATTTTCAAAATTGGAACACCATATCGCCGTATGAAGTTATCCCGAAATAAATTAATGTGGTTTGAATCAATATCCAATGGATACTGATGTGGTTAATAAACTTAAACGGTTCGCAGTGGTAATCTTAACGATATATATTTAATAAAAAGTCCCCAAAAAAACTTTGTCTTTGTTGTCTAATCTCAATGAGAATGGCTACATATAATGCATTTATGCTAAATATTAACCGATACGATCCATTTAAAATTTGTGGTCCTGATTAAGAACAAATTTTGCTACCTAATTAGATTACCTACCGAAGTTCTTTTTATTATCCTTTTGTAACATTTCAAAAAGAATAAGCAATTGAAACGATTGTTATGCTGATTACAATTGAATTTTGGGGTCCTAGTACGATGTACGATATAGATTTCAAAACGATCCACAATTCGAAATAAATTCTATTATCGGTTGGACACTTTCATTTTTGTATGATAATACAACAATACAGCTATAAGTTATTTGCACTTTTTAAAATAAATGTTAATTGGATTCCTGCATTCGCCGATGAATCCCCTCAATTTCGCTTGTTATAAATAGCTGGCAACACGATGATGTCAAACAGTAGTAGAAAGCGTCAGCTACCAACAACCAATGAAGTAATTGGCTCAAACAAGACCTTATGTATTGATATATTGATGTTTTTATTGTAATTATACCAAATTGATTGCATTTTCATAAAATTTTCGGCATTCCGTATATAAACCGGACCATTCATCATCAACAATATGTACTGTCAAAAAGGAAAACTGAAAAGATTTAGCAAAAATTACGTAAGAGAATTTTGTTTGAAAAAATCGAACTTTGCAACAACTACGACACTGTGACACAAACATGAAATCAATGTATATATAGAATTTTTTTTTCTTAATTATTCGCCAAATTTGTCCAATTCCACACAATATCCAAGTAATTAATCAAGGCACTTGCTTAGCATTTTTCTAAATATTTATTTCGCAATTTTTCGTTTACATATTAAGATCTTTTTCACATGTTCTGTATGAGACACCAGCACCGAAACCAGTACCCATTATAAGGGGCCATGCTTTCCTCTTGAATATGAGCAGCGACAGCACCGAACCAATGGCCAAACCGCTGACACTTTTTATACCCATATCGGTAATGCAGCGATCGATTTTCTTTCCAAATTCATCTTCAGATTTGCTAACTTGTGGCATCTTGTTGGGATCCGGTGTTTTTTATTTGTTTGTTATTTGAGAAAAATGCAAAAAACTGTATTCGTTCGTTCTCCTATGAATCTATCGTACGCCGTTTCGCACTTCTTTTGATTAGTAACAGCTGTTTTCATTTTGACAGATAGTTGAATGAAAATATGGCGATGCCTTTATTAAGTCGTAAAGAGGTTGGCAGAAAAATGTATATGTAAATTGGTATACTCTACACCATACTCTGTTATAGGATATTATGTCTATATGGATATACGACAGACCCATAGTTACTTTTTAGGATATATAATCACTGTTTGTATCGATTTGTACATAAATCAGTATGTCCATATATTTTTAAAAACAAATACATTTTGAATTTTTATGATGAAATTTGGCAGATTTATATATAGTTTCCAGTATATCAAAGACCCAACGTTTGTCCGATTGACATGAAATGTTAAGCCTAGGATGATGTATACAATCATGTTTTCTTTAAATCGGTTTATATTTACATATAACTGCCATAAATTATTTCGTACGATTATACTCGGACAACGACTACCACCTCAGGCCAACGTTTCCACGACAGAGGGATCTACGATCCGTAACGACCAGAGTCTTGCTCGGTCAACGGGATACTACAACAACAACATCAAGCCAAACCAACATTAGAGCTGCTATAACAAATACTTCTGCAAATACAATTTTTATACCACACAAACACAATATATCAGTATCTATCTATCTATTCTGGCCTATTTCGTCTTATTCAAAGTAAAGCATCAAAGGAAGCCGTCTGCTTACCGTATTAAACCCAAAATTTCACAATAATTGCCGCCTCATCGACATCAACTACTACTAAATGTACCAAAGGCAAAAATATATTCAATAAGAAAATGTATAGGAGTATGAGCTATTATAACCGATTCGTAATCCGATTCGTTGATCCCATCACAAAGGGAAGGATTCGACAATTTTTATAGTCAGCACCTTCAAAGGAGTCTGAAAAAACAAAAGCAATTACCTCCATCCACTATTGTCAAGGAAGGTATGGTCTAAAGAAGTGCCTGAATAAAAACGTTTTCCTCGAAACCACTTTTAATTTATCAATCAACTGTTTTATAAGCTCTAAACTATCTTTCTTTTGCAAATTAAGGAACAGGCTTATGTTTTACGATTCTAAATCAACAACCGATAGAATATTCAGTTAGGTTTAAAATGGTTTAAAACCACTTCAAGTTTCGGCTGATTTCGTAATGTAATTATTGTATAAAAGAAGTCCTTATATTTCTATATCAAAGAAGATTCAGTCGCGTAACCAATTTGGCATCTCTACATAGGAGAATGTATATTAGGTTTCCAGTGGAGTGTTGGAAGCCTATATCCAAACATAATTGCATTTTTGTAAACCGGACCTCAACCACTTCAAACTGATATATTTGCTTTAAAAGGCATGGGGAAATACAAGGAGCACAACGGAATTAAGGGCTATCGAAAATTAAACATCCACAAGGAAACGATAACAAAGTAGATTCAGTCGCGTAGCCAATTTCGGCATCTCTCCATAAGAGAAAGTATATTAGGTTTCCAGTGGAGTGTTTAAAGCCATCTACAAAAATAATTCAATTTTTGTAAACCGGACCTCAACCACTTCAAACTGATATATTTGCCTTGGTGAATCGTAAAAGGCATGGGAAAAGCCATGGTACAATTATAAAAGGTAACAGCAAATCCCAGCTGATTTGATTCCAACGTTATACTAGTGTCAATATGAATTTGACAAATTATGTTTTTAAAAATCACCCAACAGAAAAATTGGGAACGCATACAATTTAAAATTGTTCTTTATTAAATGTGCTCCTGTATTCAATTTACTCAATCTGCCTGCTGGGAAAGTTTGAGGAAGCAAATCTTTCTTCAAGGAATAACTCGCTATTCCCAGCATTTTCATATGTGTTACACATATATATGGCAATGGCTCAATTATAGGAAATATGTGGAATAGATAGAAATATAAATTTGATAGATTTTCATTCATGTTTTTCAATTTTTATTTTGAGGATTCGAAAATATTTCATTTTCAAAATAAAAATAATTTGATGATAATTTGTTTGTTTATTTACATTTTTCTGTCAAATGATTTGACACTAGTAGAACTTACAAAAACAAATTTCCATGTGGTTGTTGTATCGTTTTTTGTACAACAACACTTGCTGTTACCTTCTATTATTATACCATGGGGAAAAGCAAGGAGCACAGCGGAAATTTAACTTCTTTCACAATATCTTACACACGCCAGAATGTCTGAAATTCGTCACATTAGTAACTACATAACCTCTTACCCCGATTTTGAGAATTTCAGTTTTAGTGTGGCTAGATCACCTAATAAGTTACATCCATTACGAAACAGCTGATTTCAATGCTCCTATAGGGTATGTTCAGTGTATGCCACAGGTGATTTTTTAAGCACAGGTGTAAATTCCATAACAGCTGTTAGTTCTTAAAGCCGGTTCCATTCAGTGAATAGTTCCCCTGAGATAGTCCATTCTGAAACAATAAAACTCTAATTTTTTAATTAAATTTTAGTTTTTTATTTATATTTTTTGGTGTGTAATCCACTTAAATGTGAATTAAATTGATATTGAATTTGTTTATTTCTGATATGTGGGAAATTGTTTTATAATACACATCGTCATCATCATTACCTCGATTCCATTAACCCCTTATGGCCAGTGATTTAGAGAGTCTAGACTTATGTGTACCATCAACCAATAACGAAGACTTCCCACAATATCCCCAGAATATACAACGTTTTAATGTCAACGAAATAAGTTACAATGATTTCTATTGGCTTTATATGGAACGTAATATACCGGTTATACTGGAACAGGTGTCCAGCAACTGGGAATGTCGCAATTGGATAAACACTGAAACTGTTGCCGATCCGACGGACTCTTTGGTTACAGTTACTAACAACAAGACTAGTATTAACTATGACTACCTCAAGGAAAGAATTGACAACACTCTGGTACCAGTGGCCAATTGTGCAGTGGAATATTTTAATAGTCATGCAAAGAGTGAAATGTTATTTTATGATTTCTTAAAATACTGGCAGGAGGAGGAGGGAAATGCACATCAGACCAATCCCACTGAAATAAGCAACCGGAAAGGAAATTCCACCGATCTATTGTACCTAAAAGACTGGCATTTGAAGGCTCAGAATTCCAACTATGACTTCTATAAAGTTCCTAAACATTTTGCCTCCGATTGGTTGAATGAACATTTATTGGCCACCAATAGTGATGATTATCGTTTTGTTTATATGGGACCAAAGGGGACATGGTAAGTTATCATTATTGACCTTTGAAGTCAGTGAGTTATGATAATTGTTTTTTTTTTCTATGTCAAGGACACCTTTTCATTCGGATGTTTTTGGATCATTTAGTTGGTCAACAAATATTATTGGTATCAAAAAATGGCTACTCATGCCACCCGGCGAAGAACTAAAACTCGCCGACCGTTTAGGCAATTTGCCATTTTCTATCAATGAGCAGCTGCTAGAAGAACATAACGTCCATTTTTACACGCTAATGCAGAAGGAAAATGAATCATTATTTGTACCCAGTGGCTGGTATCATCAAGTAACCAATATCACCGATACCATATCCGTCAATCACAATTGGTTTAATGCCTGCAATTTAGAACGTATTTGGACAAATCTCTCGCAACAGATGCAACGTGTCGTGACCGAAATAGATGACTGCCGTCAAATGGATAATTTCACGGAACATTGTCAGACAATGTTGCGTGCAAGTTTTGGGATAAACTACCTCGATTTTATACAACTACTACAATCAATAACCGAAAGACGTTTGTTAGCTAGAAATAATAACACTGCCTCAAGTTTATCTAACAACCAATATCAACAAGAAATAACATCATCGTCATCGCAGCCACCATCATCACCATCTTCATTGGTAACACCACCGACACTGTCGACGACGACGTCATCATCGTCTTCCAAATTAATATTTTTTGATAATTATATACCAAATGATTATCATATAGAACATGATTTGCAACGCATTGTTCAGGTGGTCGACTTAATGCTACAGGATTCGGTTATTTGTGATGATCGTATAGTTTTATATCGTAAATGTATACAATTAAAGGAAACACTTAATGGATAATTTATAACATCATCAGCATTATCAACATCGTCATATGAACATTACAATAGATTTATAGATATACATTCAAATATATTTATATATAGTTGTATATATACATATTTATTTTTCACAAAATAAATTTAAAAACTATTTTTTAAAATAAAGACCAAAGTAAGAAATATCAAAATTATTTTTAAAATTTTTAAAGGTAAATTCTTCTTGTCGTCCCTTTCTCATCTAAATATTATTTCATCGGCTAATTTATTCCATTTGTTTCCACTTTGATCTGAAACTTAATAGAGACTAAGGAATTGTAGTTCACCATCCACCACATTGGCACATCCCAACTGGCATTTAGTGATTTTGCGGTGACATTCATAAAGTCATTGTTCCAACCTGGGCAGTCCACCAAACTGTCATTGAGCATGCGCGAAAACGTGTCCTTAACATTCAACCATCAGCGGTCGCTGAAGCTGAAAGGTCCCTGACAAAAAAAAGAAGAACCATTCTGGCAGACCTTTGGTCAAAATTGTCAGTCAGTCCTCAACACTTATTAAACTGCAATTGTTGGGATTAAAGACATCGGTCCAAAATACAAGCCATACTTATAGTTGTAACATGGCTTGAGAAAATATTATACCCTCAGTCTTAGGGTTAATGAGGGTATATACACTATGATACGCCAAAAATGTGCTTCATCGAAAGTATTGGTGTTAAACCCCATGTTTCTATGTTAATAGAACAGTAGGATTCGGGAGGGAGATCCTGTCCATCTGGAGTTCACGATGGAGAGCGTGCGGATAGCTTCTTTCGAACTTCCTTACGAATCTCATCTTGCCCTTGATGAAATGGACCCATCTTTCCGAAATTAAATTCGCGTCTCGCCCCTCGAATTGAGCCGCTGTCCGTTGCTCGACAGATTCCACATCGTCGGACATCGCCTCCGCCGCAGATTGCCTCTGAAGTTTATTGTCAGTAAGTGGCGACACAGGACCTGTTGAAGTCGATCGGTCAACAGGGTCTGCGCTTCCTTCGTTTATGCTAAAAAAATCCCCCTTTGTAGACTTGTCTGGGTGTCCAGCTCATCATCTAACTGGTCGAAGATTTCCTTACTTTGCTCCTCTAAACTATCGCGGATAGCGTTATTAGTTCCGTGTAGGTCATCCCCTCCCAAAACTACAGTCCTGTCAGCCAGAGACTGATTTTCATCAGTACTGACTTGCATGCACTTGTAACAGATACAACTGCAGGTGCCAAGGCATCCCCACCTAGAACAGCCGGATCACAATAGCTTGTTCTTGACGACATGTGGCTTGTTATCTCGCCAACGATTGCCACGGGTATTGGGTTATTAACTCCCTGCACCGTAACTTTATTCTTTTTACCCTTCTTAGCTGATTTATTTAAGGGCTCTACCCCGATCCATTTTTGTCCACGGGGGATCCGAAGATCCCCAAGGTTTCCATAAAGTGCAGAGAAAAGTTGACCTAGGTCAGTTTCACTCTGCACATTATGAAGACCCCCTTCTCATCCGCCACCCGGGAAGACGCGCCAAGTAGGAGATTGGCAACTCCACTGGGCAAATAAGTCTATACTTTCATAGATATGGGTCTCCAAATTTCCGCGGGATCCTTCTTCAATTCTGAAAATCAATATAGGGGTTTGTGGGTAGACGGCCTTCGAACAGGGATTTACGATTTTCTCCTATGAACAGGTGGCAACACCGGCTACGCGATCCCATCTCCTTTCAAGTTGAATAGTGTTTGTGTAATCAATATTTCAAACGCTTTTAATTGATACCTATATTGCCTCGAGTAAGTTTTAAAAATCGTAAGAAAATACAAGGACCCCAACAGAATTTTGAAGGCACATATCTCCGGAAATACCGATTTCCATAAGAAAAAAAGTATACCGTTGTAATCAGGACCCCAAGGACTGCATGTGGTAAAAATTTCAAAACGATCCGCTTGATGGACCTAAACTCGACTTAAGCCTAGCCCCTAAATTTGACTTAAGAACAAGTTTTTTGGCAAAGCTGTAAATGATTTTAGGATCTATCTCGGTCTCGGTTAAAGTGTCTACCCCCACACCCCTTAAAAGACGTCACTGTCTTGTGTGTGTTTACTCTTTGTTTTGGTATTATCATCCGCTTAAAACAACAACAACAGTACAGCTGTTTAATAAACATTTGGAGGCAAAAATATTCACCGACCCGTCGCACCGAACGCGACGGAATAAATTATCAACAAACACAACAACAAAGCCGATCAAACTTGTTGGTACTATTTTTTGGAAAGTTTTTTGCATTATTGCGGACGGGAATATTAATCGGTTAAACAAACTCAATAGAAACACATCGCGCTCTCATGCTATAGGAAAATGCCTCTTAAAGGTATTAAAGTTTTGGAATTTGCCGGTTTGGCACCAGCACCATTTTGTGGTAAAATTTTGGCGGACTTTGGGGCAAAGGTTACAGTTATAGATAGGGTATGAGTGCTAAAGCACCAAATAACAATTTCAACACTTGGAAAAAAAGTTGAATAATTCTGCTTTTTTAGGTGCCAGATAATCTATTCAATTGTATGAGCCGCGGCAAACGTGTATTGGCCATTAATTTAAAAGCCCCCGAAGGACAAAAACTTGCCCGCAAATTAGCCGGAACTCAGGATGTTCTTATTGAACCATTCCGTCCGGGTGTTATGGAAAAGCTAAATTTGGGACCTGAAATTCTGTGCAAAGAAAATCCCAAACTTATCTATGCCAGACTAACAGGTTTTGGACAAACCGGCAGATTGGCTGCTCGTGCCGGTCATGATATTAATTATGCTGCGATTTCCGGTGTTCTATCTATGTTGGGTCATAAAAATCAAAATCCTCAACCTCCTATGAATATATTGGCCGATTTTGCTGGTGGTGGTCTCATGTGCGCATTGGGAATTTGCATGGCTCTATTGGAACGTTATCGTTCGGGACGTGGACAAGTTGTTGATTCGGCCATGGTTGATGGTGCAGCATATGTTGCCAGTTGGCTATTTATGGCACGCTCTATACCATCCATATTTCAAGGAGAACGTGGCACAAATGCTCTGGATGGTGGTTTTTATTTTTATGACGTCTATAAGACCAAAGATGGCAAATATATGTCCGTCGGTGCCTTGGAACAACAATTTTTCAATGAGTTTGTAAATAAATTAGGCCTCCCGGAACTTTCTCAAGGTATGATTACTGAGGAGGAACAGAAAACTGCCAAAGCAATGGTAACGAAAAAATTTCTAGAAAAAACTCAAGCTGAGTGGTCAGCAATATTTGAAGATATCGACGCGTGTGTTTATCCCATTGTCGATTGGGAGAATGTTATGGAACATGATCACAATAAAACTCGTCAGGCATTTGAAAAATTAGATGATGGTTGTTTAGCACCCACTCCTGCACCACGCCTAAGTCGCACTCCGGGTAAACTTTCAACACGTCCCTGTACATCTGCCGAGGCGGTTGAGGAGTCTTTAGATATTTTAAAAGATTTGAAATTAAGCAATAAAGAATTACAAAAATTAGTAAGTGATAAAGTTTTGATATTGCCCGCTCAGGCAAAATTATAAGCATTCCAGTTCCATATACCTACATATAAATAAACTATGTTGTTGTCGTTTTATTTTATTGTGATAAGATTGCAAAGAGATTTTTGATAATATTGTTCTTTTTTATATACATAAGTACTGAAATATATTTGTTGTTGGCAAAATTTTGAATAATCTGTTGATGGTTGATGTTTTTTTATTTAAAATTTATTTAAATATGTGCATATATACTTAACGGAAATGTACTTCCGTAGTGTCTATTTGGCATTCTCGATTTTGAGAAAACTTTTTTCTTTTTATAATTATATGCTTTGATTTCATGCATACAGTGAAAAGAGTAGAAGTGAACGACTTCCTTTTATAATAAAAATTGTTTCTAAAGAAGAACCATTATGCGACGCGTTTCGCCGTTGGTTAAGCGGCTCATCAGGCATATTGGGCTATGTTATGGCTTTACAAAGGTCGTATGTTTATAGCTTGTATTTATTTCGCCCTGATGCAAACTTGCATATGTCTTCATTCTAGAAACAGTCCTTTTCCAAGCAGATTTTTGTTGAAGCGATGAATAGTTTATTCACAACACCTACAATTCCTTCCATGGTGTTGGATATGTTTGTATTTTGAACCCTGATTGTGTAGCAAATATTTTCTTCCCCCATTTGGATATTTTAATGATTTTAGAATCATTTTCCAACTGACTTGGGTGTAATAAAATTGTTGATTTCATATATATGCAGTAAATCCAGTAAAAAAACCGACGAATTATTACGATGGAACAGTAACGCTGAGAAACGGGCGAAGAGAGGGCTGATTGCACTTTATGCATGCAAGAATTCCATTGGGAAAAGTTGGGGTCTAGAACCATCGACCATACACTGGTTGTATAACACAGTGGTAAGGCCCATCCTTTCCTATGGTTTTCTTGTTTGGTGAAACTTCCTGCGCCACAAGTCGACATCCAGCAAATTATATAAGGTACAAAGAGCCGCCTCGATTTTAATAACAGGAGCCATGAAAATCACACCACAAGCAGCTCTGAACGCAATGCTGAACTTATGGCCTCTGGGCCTCAGTATTAAGTGTCAGGCCGCACGTAGTGCCCTAAGGTACTATACTATATCACTAGTCTATATATCACGACTCCTGAGATTTGACGATGTAGATGTCGTTATTCCTAGTAGAGACGTCTGGAACCGGAGTAACCCTCCTTTGGAAGATCTGGCTTTCTATACAGACGGATCCAAGATGGAAGAAGGATCAGGGCCTGTCGTCTACTGTGAAAGTCTAGGCCTTGAGTTAACCTACAAGCTGGATAGCAACTGTAGTGTTTTCCAAGCTGAAATCTTCGCGTTGAACCAGTGACTATCTTTCTGGATAGTCAAGCGGTTCTTAAAGCCATCAAATCCTGTTACATCTAATCTTAGGCCGTCCTTAAGTGTAGGACAGTTTTAGAAGAACTTACAGCTTTCGGCTGTGTTGTGTACCAGGACACCGTGATATCATGGGTAATGAAAGAGCAGACGAATTAGCTAGACGAGGATCTCAATCTACAGATCTAGCAATTGATGGCTCAATCAAACCACCCATATGTAATTTTTATCGGAACTTTGAGGCGTTCTTCGACAAAAGAGCCTATGAAGATTGGCACAAGGAACCCAGGTGCAATGTGTCAAGACACTCACTGTTGAACCTGAGCAAATCCGAAATAAGAGTAATGACAGGAATCATTAAATGGGACCATGATGCTAATGATTACTATAGACTCTGCGATGACGAGTAGTAGACGGAGAAAATTGAGCATCTCTTGTGTCGCTGCCCAGTCCTGGCCTTCAGACGGCTCAGACTAGTGGGTGCTCATTTTCCACCGAGCCTTAAAGTCTTCTCAACAAGGAACCTGCTCTAATCTACAGCATAATTAAAAACCTAAAGTGGTTGAGAAAGTGATTCCTTGACACGTAATATATCTTCTGTCCGATCTCTATAGCCATCGATACTATCTCACACTTCCTTCCAAGCTTCCCATCTCTCACTATCCCCCTTTCTTTTCTCCCCAATAGATCTCTCCATATATTTTTCTTTTCCTGACCTGACGGTCTCAGAGTGCTGCCACATAAGTGGCTGCACACCCCAAACTTAACCTATTGTATAACACCTATATATGCCCAAATTTCGGCATTTTTAGGGTATAGGTGTTTGTAATTTAGTATATCGGATTTTTTTGATTCTTTTAAACGCTTTGGCCTCTTTCTAACAAAGTAGGTGCAATTTGAAATCCAGGATTCTTGAATGTTGCATAAAATACTTTCCAGAAAAAATGCCATATAGGTCCATGTTATGACATAAATTCTCGGAGAATAAAAAAAAAAACATTTTTCAGATAGTCTTTAATGTTCAGAATAACGATATTTCTAGCCCATTTTTCCCAACCTGATATATGGTGTTTACTTTCTGCAGAGCATAAACCACCTACTAGGAGATAAGTTTCAATGACATAGTCTCCATATAATGGTCTCGACCGATTTAAGGTATTTTGAATGCTCACCACATATGGGACTGTCATATTAGCAGTTGCCTTACTTAGAGACCAGTGGTCCGCTGTGTTTATCTCAAAAAGAAAAATTGTAGCGGGGGAAAAATAAGATATAGCATAAAAAGAAACTAAGTTGAGGTTAGGTTTCATAACTCTGGATGCTGGAATCTATATAAACGTGTCAATCTCAATCAAACATTCAATGGCTACTGCTGCATAATATTGGATATCTACACGAGTAGATGCTCAATCGATTCCATCCGATCTTTTATTTGGAAGTTAGAGATCTAACTCTACAAAGACATGTTTTGATACCAACAGTTGATACCTTTCTTAACACATTAAGGACCGCTCACGAGTTTTCTCGTGTTTCGCGTCCCATCTGTTACGGACCGCTCATGAGTTCTATCGTGTTTCACGTTCCGTCTGTTACGGATGGACAAGCTACGAAAAACTAAATGCACAAACGCAAAATAAAAAACAACTTTAATTGCGGTTTTGTCTCAAAGAGCATTCGACACGTTGCATTGCATTTTGGTGATTCGAATAGCATTCGCATTCAAGTTCCTCGCCCTTTTAGAAATGGCCTCCTTTCGAAAAGAGATGGAAACGAATGAAGTTGAAATACTTTCATTATGGTCAGTCTAAGGTAGTTAAAAAACCAAATTTTCCCTAAATATTGAATGTCCGATTCCAGTATAATCCGTATTCGAAAGAAATGCGTACGAACGTTGCCCTTATGAATGCGATTCTAATTGTATATTACCCCATTGTCAGATACGTCTCTGAATGGAATGATGTCAAATTGTTTTCATTTCCTTTTGCTTGGCTATTCGTAGCTTATATTTGTGTTAAAACAACTCTGCATTCACCTACTTGTTCTCTTCGATTGTTGATGTCGTCTATTTTAAAATTAGATCTTTGTGTATCGGTTCGTTACGCTTATTTTCATGTAAAAAATATCTAAACGGAAATACACACGTGTTAAAGTAATACAGAATTTGGTAATATATAGAAAAATATTCAATATTTCAAATATTAATATTTAGAATATCAATAATTTTTGTGGATTTCTAGATACACATCACTGGGAAAATTAGTATTGAATTCGTTCGGATTGGTGCGCCGTGATTCACTATTTTTTTTGTTTGTATATTTTTGTGTTTGTAAACTACACCATTTCCAAGTTTTTAATAATCTAAATTATGTATCTGGTGATCCAAAAACCGCAATACGTATCTGATTCTATGTCGGGTTTATTTAAATTTTTGTATACAATAACCAAAATTTATAAATCAATTTAAAAAATTAAAGTTCACAAACAAAAAATTTAATATATTGAAAGATTGCAAATACATTATTTCGCAACATTTATTATTGATTAAATAAAATAATTCCAGATAATATAGTATATAACAAAACAGATAATAGAGGTGCAACAGTTTTTAGAATTTGGTTGTTCCTAAAACCGATCATAGCTTTTGAGCTAAGTTCCAACTATTTGAAATTAACTTACCGATTTCATTTTGTTTCTTCTTCTATTTCAGGAACTAACCTCAAGCAGAAATTATGGCTGATTTGGAAAAACTCAGTAATAAGGAGTTACGTCAAAAATGTAAAGATTTGGGCATTGCAAACATTCCCGTTACAGATTCAACACGGAAATTACTAATACGTAAAATACAAAATTGCATATCTGGCGGCGAATCGAAGAAAAATGTTAAACGTCTTGCCAATCATAAACCTGCAAAATCCTCCACTTCCAATGTCAAAATTGCTGTCAATACAAAAATACGTGTAAGAGATGATGTTGCCGAAAAGAAAAAGGATACCATAAATTTAACACGACGTTCAATAAGCGACACTAAAACAAAAACAAATGTAAAACATACTCCAAAACCGTTGAACAACAACAGTACCGTTAAAATCCCAACAAAAGATATATCACCAAAATCTTCGTATTCATCAACACAAAGAATAAGCCCTCTTAAAGGTATACTGAAAAATAAACTTTCCATATCGCAAAGACCATCGGAGAATATAATAAGCGATAGCCTACATAAAAGGGACTATACAAACGAATCATTATCAGCGAATTTTGGAATTTGTCATACTATGCAACCAAAATTATTTAAACCCCAAATTTCGAAAATTAACACCACAGTATGGCCGCACAATACATCAGCAAGAACTCAAGTTCTAACTAAAACTCCCGTCTTCTGTACATCATTTATACAAGAATCTAGCATTTATAGATCCTAAAATAAATTAATAGACCCTAATAATATTATAAATATTATACTTGTATAGCATCACATTATTGTCTAACTTTAAGCTTCATATTTTTGTATGTATATTAATAATATACTAATAAATATTTAATTCTAAAAACATATTTTGTTTTATGGATCGTATTTTAATTATTGATGTACGTAATTATCGATATGTGAAACAAAAATCCACAAAATTTACGAATAGAATTTACTGTGAATTGAAATTTGATATCGAGTGGATTCCGATTTTTTCTTTAATTTGTTACTGGATCTTAGTTATTTATGCATAGGTACATTTATAGCTATTCTATTACGAGCGCAAATTTGACAATTGTACAGAGTTATTTCGAGGGTTTAAAAGTATGGAACTGAAATTCAACATCTGCCAAACAAAGTTTTCTTTTCAGTTGAAATTTTGACATTGAGAAAATGGATCGCTTCACAATCTCACAACGCAATAAAAATCTTTTTTTTTTAAGTCCAAGTCTGACCAAACCTATTGTTTTTGGTAATAAACGGGTAATAGTTAGGAAATCGAATGGACTAAAATCTTTATATTTGCCTGTTTTTCAGGTCGCTCTAGAGGTATCAGTAAATACCACAAAATTTTGCACGGAGAAGAGGATCTAGTCACTGAATATTTAGCGCGTCAAATGGAGACGGGGGAAAAATCACAACATTTGTATGGTATGGCGTATATATTTACTCCATACCATACATCTATTTAGAATGGCTGATTAGAGGGTCAATTGAAGGATAGATAGTATAGAGGACAAAAATACTCTTCACCAAATTTTAGCATAAGTCCCTGAACAAGAGAAATCGGTATATATAACATATATTAGGTTTTGGAAAAAGAAATCCATTATTTTTATAGGACTTTAATTAACATGCTTCACTTACATCCGCGAACAACACTGGCGCCACATAGCTTACTACTGACTTACTAACGATTTGAGGACCTTGTTCCTACTTCTCAGCTTATCGCATACAGCAGTGGCTTGCGCAGACGACTTATAAAGGCTGTCGAACGTTACTCCCAGTATCTTGAAGAAGTTGGTGGTCGGAATCAGTTCTCCATCGACCATTATGTTCAGTGGGAGCTTCATTTCAGCCGTTCATGTGGTGAACAGTGTGACTGTTGATTTTGTGGCGGATATTTTCATATTCCTCAGTTGGAAGAAATTAACAAAATCGGCAATGTAGAAGTTTAACATCTCACATATGACATCAATAATGGTACCCGACGCCATGATCGTACAATCATCTGCATTCATTACGATCTCTATGCTGTTCGGTGGTTGTAGAATATCAGAAAGTTAGAGGTTGAACAGTTCGGGAGATATCACCCCTCCTTGGGGAACTCCCTGTTTCACTCTACAGGGCTTAGACTTCCTGTTTCTGAATTCCACATACGACTGGGGTCCACACATATAGTTGATTATCCAACGTTTCAAACACGATCGGATGTTTGTCTTTTCTATATCTTTGAACAGCTTGGTATGGTTGACTTGGCATGGTTGACGGCCTTCGATAGGTTAAGTGCCACCATAACTGTTCGGTTGCACAGTCTGTTCTGGTTAAATCCTCCTATAATATATGTGGAAATGGCGTGTAATGCTGTTGTTGTGCAGTGCATTTTACGAAATCCATGTTGGTGTTGGAAAACTTCTTCTCAATGACGGCAAGTGTAGCGCCTCCAGTGACTTTGCCAACTGGACAGAAGTGAAATCGGCCTGTACGATTCACCCTTGCTGGCATCCTTGCCAGGCTTCAGCAGCGGGATCACCCTGCCTATTTGCTAGGCTTTAGGAACTATGTGGGTGGTTAACAACAAGATGAGGGCTGATGTTAAGTACTAAACTGCGGGTTCATCCAGCTGCTTGAGCATTACTATGGATATTCCGTCCCGGCCCAACACTTTGGATTACTTAGTGTTATTGATGACATCTACAACGTCCTCCTTCGTAAATTGTAGTGGTGGTTTTCGCCCTGTCACTCTCGGGTTGCTCTATGAATTGCCTGTTAAAATAACTCGCGTACCTCTTCGGGTCTGTCAGAGTTACGTCGTTAAATGTAAATGGTGTTAAATGCTGTGAGTTTTACTGTTGAGGAGACTGCGTGGTGTCTCGTACTCCGAAGATGACGAATCGGACGACGACTCCTGAGACACACTGGGAAACATACTACGCAGCATGAAGCGACGTAACTCATTTCGCAGTACTCCTGGATTTTGTTCAGTCCAGAACAACCTCGAAAGTGCATCCATTCTCCACATCCATTGATCTATTGCACATAATGGGCTGTTGCAATATCGCTTGACTTGCATTATCGCCTTTGTCAAAGAAAAACTGTAAAAAGTACAGAATTTTCTCTTTGTTCACTTCCATTTTTAACCCTGTAACTCACAACTGAATGCATCAAACAAAAACAGCAAAATAATTGTTTTTACTGCGATATGTCACCCTTCCAACGAGCATAAATTTGAAATAGTTTGATCGATACTTTACGAGAATAGAACGGCCATCTGCCCAAAAAATAATGGATTTCTTCTTCCCCAACCTAATATTTTTTTGTGAACAAGTTACCCATTTATTTCTAAAAAAGCTTTCGCTATAAGTATATTTTTTTTTAAATTACAGTTCATTTATTCAGTTTCCAATTTCAGTTGCTTTAGTTTTTGGCCACCAGCAGAGATGGCCGGTCAGAAACAGTGACGTATAATACATACGTCAGAAACGTCGGAAACCTACCCAAATCCATTTGGTTTTTTATAAAATAGCTATTTCTATTAATCAATTTGGAAATTACGCATGCTTTACTCAAATTAATATAAAATGTCAAAATTTTGTTCTGAAAAAAATTTAAAAATTTGCATCAGTTCTAGTAAGGAATAGTAAGATATATGTAAAAATAATATATATTCTTGAGAATAACTGTATATACTGATAATATAGAAATAAAGGACGTTTACTACATTTATTACATTTTATACAGGTATATGACGTTTTCGACGTTTACACCTTTTTGACAGTCGGAAACCTAAAAATTCGTCACATGGACCATCCCTGGCCATATATATATTAATATATATATATATTAAAAATTATTTATTCGGTACTTGTTCAATTTGTTCTTTAGTATTTTTATTTAGTATTTTTAATATATATGGGAAATTACTAACATCTTTTAAATTCCTTGAAACTGAGGTTTGCATGGTTATAACTCGCGAAATATGAACATATTGCATATAATTTAAATTCATTTATATAAAATGAATTGTTCTTGTCAAAATCTTAAAATATGGGTAATAAATAATAATTTGGGTGGAAGCTGTGATGTTGGTAATGTAATAAAATGGGTGAAAATGAGTTGAAGCCAACGAGTTTTTTTGTGTTTCTTCCTGATTTGTGGCTAAACTACACAACGCACGCATATGGGATCAGTGTCTAAGTTGCAGAATACCCCATGGACAACATGGTTCTAATGTATGATTTTTCGATATAATCACTGCATCCACCCGAAATGGATGCTGACATTTTGAAGCCGGAATTTCGGTGTTTTTTGATTTTTTCTTATAATTAGGATGCGCATCCAGATAACGGACTAAACTAATTATAGGATTGTAGAACTCGTGATTTTGCTTCGTTTAGTGTATATCTCATGAATGTGCTCACCGTAGCTTCTTTGCAATTGGGCTCCAAAGACAAAAATTTGGTGCGTAAACCTAAAAAACCTATTTTATGAGTCCAAAATTAAGAAACTACATTCAAATTCCGTGGAACCCCGCGTGATTTCAGTTTTTTTTACGTGCCGGATCTAATGAGCCCATCCATGTTCAATTCCGCCCAATAAAACGGCGGATATAGGTACCTTGAATGTGGGAAAAATTCCAAAAATTTATTTTGACAAATTCGCGTATATTATCGCGTTTTTCTTCGAACTGATTCCACATACATCCATTCTTGTGTCATCATATTCGCGAATCTGTGTGAAAATAGGCCAAAAATATATCGATACGCGAATAATATGCGTATTTTATCCAAAATCGATTGCGAAGGCACATCCGCGGTGCTTAACCGATCCTTTTAAAATAGGTGTTCTTTTGTGTATTTTCATAGGAGATTACTGAAATCGGATGCGCATAAAAATCGTATGCACTTTGCGTCATTTTTAAGGTTTTTGCATAGTAAAGTGCATCGAGCGGCACACTTTAGCCGAAAAAACATCGAAAAATTCATAATTATTGGAAGACATTGATTCGGTTTATACGAAAACCGCATGCGCAACAACTGATTTCCGCGAATACGCGAATTGCATGTTTTTCAATATTGACCATTTTTATGTATTGAAAGTGCAATATATTTAGTCAGTTTTAAAGTCGAAATTCTTATCAGATGAATCTACCGATATTTAAAAATCATCTAAAAGAATTTGAAGAAGAAAGCGTGGCGTATTTTAGAAGATTAAGGCAAAACCGTATTCCCTTAACCATACTAAAAAATCGAAAATTCTAATTTATTCTATTGTCAGTTGTCTTCATTTTTTTATTTGTTTTTCGCGACTATTAAACCATATTTTAATGCGATTTGAGAAGTATACAAAGAAAACAAATGTGTTTATCCGTTTGTGAAGAAATTCGCGATGTACAACAAATAGGAATTCATTTAATTTATATTTGAAATACAAGGTTTAAAACGGCTATAACTTATGTGCGCAGCATCCGAATTTGTGAACGCGAACAGATTTCGAATCAGCATATTTTTCTTAACCTATGTACCAAAAATCATAAATGTGCTCGCAAAAAAAAAATTTTTAATTTTTTTTAATGGAATTTTAAAAGAATTTTGTAATTTCTTATATCTTGCCACCTTTTCAATATAATTTAAAAGCCAATTTTTATTTACAAATTTCATATTTGAACAAAAAGTATAAATTAAAAAAAAAATAAATAATTTTTAAACCCCTTCGTAACGAAAAAATAATTTTAATTTGCCTTGTCAACTAGCTGAACTAAAGGAACTAGATAAATGGAATGGTTCCAAACGTTCATTTCACACAGCACTTCCTTTGAACCTATTCGTTGCGAAACGACACAACTCTTGAGAATTTAGTCATTCGTTTTTTCGCAATATCAGCCGCCAGCCGGGGCCACGCGCTTTGTGAAAATCTATGCAAAAAGAGAAACAGAACAAAGATATATAGTCACTTCAATTAGAAGAATTTAATCGTGGAAATTAAAAAAAAAGTTTTTTGTGCTTTTCTTTCGTTAGTTAACGTTGAAACATTTGGGAATTGCACAAATTTGTTTGTATTTGCAAGGTGGCAGTGAATTAAAACGAAGCAACAGAAGAACAAAAAATAAAATAATTGTGAGACATCATCATCCGAATTACATATAAAAAATTCAAGCAACACACAACAGAAGAAAAACGACGACGACGAATAAGAGGCAGTAAAGGAAAAAGCGAGAAGCCAACAGAAGCAGTCAAGCAGCGGAATCAAAGAAATAACGAAAAAAAGAGGAGACAAAATCAATTATTGACAGGCAACAACGAACGAACGAATCAATCGCCAAACAGACGAATAAGAAACTTGTGCGTGCATTTAATAGAAGTAAAAAGAAACCGAAGAAGTTCAAAAGGATAATAACGTCTCAAAGGTAGGCATAATTAGTATATCCTGCATTTTGAGGCACATTTCTATAGTGAAGGTTAAAACAATTCTAGTTTCTTCCACAACAACGCTGTGTCATTAAAAAAAAACGTTTGGTTCGTTTCACATTTCTTCAGCGATTTGAAAGCATCCTCTCTCCATCCATCCATACCCAGTGCAAATATCAAGTGTTATCATGATGAATCCACAAATAACCATGCAGTTGATACAAATCTTGGAAAAGACTGTTTCACCAGGTAAGAACACATTTTTTTATCTAAATTTTGGAAATAATGCAGTTTTCCTGCAAGGAAAAAAAGTAATTTTGGCGCTTGTATACACATAATTCGTGATAGTTCATTTGTATAGGTGCAAGTAGCAGCAGAAGCAAAATTTCATATTACCCTAATCCCCTAGCCCTGTTGGTATCCCCTCATCTATGACAATTGCCTTTGTTATATATATGTGTGTTTGTGTGTGCGTCTCATGCTTACTTTTTTTTTTGCACACAACGAAAATGGGGGAAGAAACAGAATTGAAATTAAAAATTATTTAACTATAGCCGCCAAGGCAGCTTTTATCGAGTTTTGTTGTTGCTGTCGTTGTTGTTCCTGTTGTATTCTGTTTTGTGTTTGTGTAGTGAAGGGATTTTTTTTTATGTGCACGCAGGGTTGCATATTTCGGTTGTAGTTTTTGAAAATAACGGACAATAACTACTTAGAGTAGCTTTGGTTTTGTTAATCACTGGTTGTGGACGACTAATAGGAAAACAGGAATAGGCGTTGGACATTTATGATTTTAGAATGTCGACAATCAAATGGTTATCTTGATAGAGAAGTCATGCTATTGATAGGTTATGTTTTTGGAACTTTGCATTTAACTTTCAAAATCACTTGTAGCACAAATCGAAAGTGACGAATACTTTTGTCTACATTCTAATTGGAAATAGAGGAATGATATTATTTGCTCTCCAATTGGAGCAAATACCTTTCCTAACCTAACTAACATTCCACCATATCTACTCATTGTGTAAAATCAATAGGTCAACCCAAGTGGAAATATTTGGGGGGTAGTTGTTGAGATTTTGGTAAAATTTTGTATGTAGTTGACATTTTTGTAACCTCTACCATAGTATGGAGGGTATATTAATTTTGCCATTCATCGAAATTTTCATTTGCGATCCTACAAAGTATATATATTCTTGATGAAAACTTCTAAGACGCTATCTTCTGAAGGAATTGAGACAGATCGCCAAAATTTAGCATAGAGTCGTCTTTTGTCTGCAGGCAGGTCAAGTTCGAAGATCGGATATATCGGTTCACGTTTAGGCATAGCTCCTATATAAGGGTACCCCCCCAATCGATATTTTGGGGTTCTTGAGCGCGCTTTTCAACCGATGGGGGTTTTGATGGTATTTTTTCACCGAATTGGCTGTAATTTAGTATTTTGAGTTCTTAATATATACCAAATAACTCCACAAAAAATTATGGATATTGGTCTACTTTGAAGGGTACCTTCAATTTTCGATATGTTGGAGTTCATGAGCGCGCTTTTCAACCGAATTCGCTGAAATTTGGTACATTGGGTTATTTTTGGGTACCAAATGTCTCAACTAAAAATTATAAACATAGGCCCACTTTTTCTGGTAGCCCCATTTTATAACGGTACCCCCAATTTACGGTATTTTAGGGGGTTTTATCCGCGTTTTTAAACCGAATTCGCTGTAATTTGGTGCAATGGGTTCTTATTAGATACCAATTTTTTCCACTTAAAATTATAAATACAGGTCTATTTTTTCGGGTGGCTCCCATATCAGGACAGCCCCAAATTTTCGGTATTTTTGGGTTCTTGAGCGCGTTTTTAACCGAAGTCGCTGTAATTCGGTACATTGGGCTCCTTTTGGGTACCAAATGTCTCCACTACAAATTACAAATATCGGACAACTTTTTCTGGTAGCCCCTCCCATATTTACGTATTTTGGAGGTATTTTTAAGCACGTTTTAATCTGAATTCGCTGAAATTTGGTACAATGGGTTCTTATTGGGTATCAAATTTCTTCACTAAAAATTATAAATATAAGCCCATTTCTTCGGGTACCACTCATATAAGGCACCCTCAATTTTCGGTACTTTGGGGTTCTTAAGCGCTTTTTCAACCTAATTCGCTGTAATTTGGTATTTTGTAGTCGCATATGGTAAAAAATCTACCTACCAAAAATTATTAATATTCGCCCCCTTTTAGAGGTAGTTCCCCCATCTTACATTAAAATAGTTAGGTGATTAGTTCCGTGTGTAGGGGATGTCCCCATATAGGCGTATTCTATCATAGCATAAGGGATAGTCGTTACCAGAGCTCCGAAATGCTCGCTCGAATTCGAGTAAAGAGTGAAACTTGCTCGAATTCGAGCGGGAGTACTCCTGCGAGTAGAAAAAGTAAAACGAGTATACTCTATGTTTCTCTTCCACTCAAATAAGAGCGCAAGGGCTTCGCTCGTATTCGAGTGGGAGTGAAATTCGCTCGAAATCGAGCAGAAATCGAGCATATCCACTCGATTTCACTCTTAGAGTGAACTCTTACTCTATTTCGAACGTTTTAACTCTCACTCTTTTTCTTCAATAAGGAGTACTCGCGAGCACTCCCAAACAAAATAAAAGAGTGAAGAGTATACTCCTTAAAAAACTCGTACTCTTCTCGTACTCCCACTCGGGAGTATTTTTCACTCGCGAGTAAAATCGAGCAAATCGGAGCTCTGGTCGTTACTCGAAATAGTCAGTTTTACCCTATAAATTATGGAATTCTAAGACGATCGGAAATAGTCATAAAAAACTCGATCCTGACCATAATGAAATATATCTGACTGCATTTATGCATCTCACCCATATAATTATACCATCTGAAGGAAGGAAAATTGAGACACAAAACAAAAATATTGGGTTCGAAATTGACATATGTCGGTCATTAATTAGGCATAGCCCTCATATAACTATAACCCTAATGTTCGCTAAATCCTACAGTATGTAATCTAACTTTGTAATCTAAATTGCTAAGTTTGAAGTTTGTATATTCTACCATGCGTTATTTGTATCATTGGGGTTTTCATTAAAATTTGCTGAAATTTGTATTTAGTGTACATAATAGTTTACACTTTTTGGTATGTTCGCTATATTTTCATTTCAAGTATTTGTCAGTATACCTATGGTGGTGGGTATCCAAAGTTAGACCCGGTCGAACTTAACGCTTTTTCACTTGTTTATATTTCCTTTAAAGGCACCCCTCAGAAAAATTTAAAATGTTCACCATAGGTATAACTTAGTATCCTGAACCCAAGATATGGGTCTCAAAATTTCCGAAAATCACAACATTTTGCTTAACTCTATATTGGTAAAAACTATCAGTTTTCTTTTGAAATTTACAGAAGTAGGTGTTTTAACCCTTATAATGGAGATATAATTTTTTCTTGGAGTACGTATCCGGTTGATTGACCTAGAAGTTCAGGTACAGGTACCCGGTTTGGACCCCGATTTTTTGAAAAAGTCAACCTAGGGTCCATTATAGTCTTACCATTCCTGACTGAAATGATAGACTACAATTTATCCTTTCCAAAAACAAGGAAATTCGTTGACGTAGCCGAAGGCCGGCCAACCAAAAATCTATTATATTTAAAAGGAGGTTATTTCGCGTATCCGGTGTTGGTATCTGTCCATATTAGAAAATCTCAAATCGCCGGCCGATGGCCGGTCATCCCAAAAACTATTCTATTTAAATGGAGATTCTTTCGCGTATCCGGTGTTGGTATCTGTCCATAGGAGAAAATCAAAAATCCCCAGCCGATGACCGGCCATCCCAAAAATCTATTTTATTTAAAAGAAGATTCTGTCGCGTATCCGCTACTGGTATCTGTTCATAGAGGAAAACAAAAAATATTTTATTGAAAAGGAGATTATGTTGCGTAGCCGGTGTTGGTATTTCTCCATAATAGTAAGAAATCTTAAATTCCAGCCGAAAACCGGCAGTCCTTAAAAATATTACATAACAGGGTATTTGACACCTAAAAGTGACAATGCGTAGCCAAAATTTGCACCATAAGAGAAATCTTAAATCCCGGTCAAAAAGGTAAATTAAGAGAAATCTTAAATCCCGGTCAAAAAGGTAAATTTTTGAATGAAATTGGGGCATTTTTGGAGTCTTGTATTTCGGGAAGTATACTTCTGTCCTCGCCTATCTTCGCCATTTAAAGTACAAAGTACTGCTTTTATATTTTAGTTTAATTATTTGTAAGTTAGGTTGATTTAGGTTTGCAGAATCTACACATAACTTTATTTCAAGGATTCAATTATTTCCTCACAGTGAATAGATTGCATATTAGGATCCTTTTCAGTTTTCATTAGATCGTTCGATCAAAAACGTACATGATTAATTTCCATATATGTTCATTACAGACAAAAATGAATTGTTGTCGGCGAAAAACTTTTTGGAGCAGGCTGCCGAAAGTAATTTACCGGAATTTCTAAAGGCATTGTCCGATATACTGGTCACTGTCACCAACAGCCCTGTGGCTCGTATGGCAGCTGGTCTGCAATTGAAAAATCATTTGACCAGTAAGGATGAGACCATTAATTTACAATATCAACAGAGATGGCATCAATTCCCCGAAGCCACAAAGGAGTACATCAAGAAGAATGTAAGTAAAGAAAAATTAATTTTTGCTACTTTAGTTTTTATTCTAATTCGATTTACGATTTATTCATAGATTCTTGATGCTTTGGGTACAGAAAATACCCGTCCCTCCTGTGCTGCTCAATGTGTTGCCTATGTGGCTGTTGCCGAATTGCCCATTAATCGTTGGGGCATGCTTATACAGACATTGGTAAATAAGGTTGTAAATGCCGGTTCCAGTGAAATGGATCGTGAAGCTGCTCTGGAAGCTATCGGTTATATTTGCCAGGATATTCGTTATGGTGTTTTGGAAAATCAATCGAATCAAATATTAACCGCCATTATTCATGGCATGCGAAAACAAGAACCTAGCAATCATGTACGTTTGGCTGCTACAACGGCTTTGTTAAATTCCCTGGAATTCACAAAGGCCAATTTTGAGAAGGATGTGGAACGTAACTATATTATGGAGGTGGTCTGTGTGGCAACCCAATCGCCAGATACTCAAGTGTGTGTAGCTGCTCTGCAGTGTTTGGTTAAGATCATGTCATTGTATTATCAATATATGGAACCTTATATGGCACAAGCTTTGTTCCCCATTACATTGGAGGCAATGAAATCGGAAAACGATCAAATTGCCCTGCAGGGTGTTGAGTTCTGGTCTAACGTGAGTGACGAAGAAATAGATTTGGCCATTGAAAATCAAGAAGCCAACGATGCCGGTCGTCCCCCCACTCGTGTTTCTAAACATTATGCAAGAGGTGCTTTGAAGTTTTTGGTTCCCGTTCTGGTGGAGAAGCTTACAAAGCAGGATGAATGTGAAGATGAGGATACCTGGAGTCCAGCCAAGGCTGCCTCTGTGTGTCTCATGCTTTTGGCCACCTGCTGTGAAGATGAGATTGTGCCTCATGTATTCCCCTTCATTAAGGATAATATTGAATCGGCCGATTGGCGTTTCCGTGATGCTGCTGTCATGGCATTTGGTTCTATATTGAGTGGTATTGAAGCCAATACTTTGAAATCGTTGGTAGAGCAGGCTATGCCAACACTTATTCGTTTAATGTATGATCAAAGCGTTAATGTTCGCGATACAACAGCCTGGACATTTGGACGTATTTGTGATGTAAGTGGTGGGATATTCTCAAAAAATAAAATAATATTTACTAAATTTTATATTTGTCTATATTTTCTTTTAGATTATTCCCGAAGCAGCCATCAACAAGACCTATTTGCAGCCTTTATTGGAATGTTTCATTCAAAGTTTGAAGGCCGAACCACGTGTAGCAGCCAATGTTTGCTGGGCATTCATTGGTCTATCAGATGCCGCATATGAAGCTGCTGAAGGTGGCGAAAGTGAAACACCCGAAACCTATTGCCTTTCGCCATATTTCGAATATATCATTACACAACTGTTGGAAACCACTGATCGTCAAGATGCCAATCAAGGAAATTTGCGTGCTGCCGCCTATGAGGCTCTTATGGATATGATCAAGAATTCTCCATTGGATTGTTATTTGATTGTACAGCGTACAACCATCGTGATTTTGGAACGTTTGAATCAAGTTCTACAAATGGAGACACACATTTCCAGTCACAATGATCGCCATCAATTCAATGATTTACAATCTCTGCTCTGCGCCACACTTCAGAGCGTATTGCGTAAGGTGCGTGAAGATGATGCACCACAAATTTCCGACGCCATTATGACTGCTCTGCTAACCATGTTCAGTTCAAGCTCCGGCAAATCGGGCGGTGTTCAAGAGGATGCCTTCTTGGCGGTATCTACATTGGTCGAGTTATTGGGA
Source organism: Musca vetustissima (assembly GCF_032173495.1). Classification (NCBI taxonomy): domain Eukaryota; kingdom Metazoa; phylum Arthropoda; class Insecta; order Diptera; family Muscidae; genus Musca; species Musca vetustissima. The sequence goes on from NW_026872654.1 coordinate 48,076, forward strand.
TTGAAATTCGTCAAGTACATGGATGCATTTAAGCCATTCTTGTACATGGGCCTGAAGAATCACCAGGAATATCAAGTGTGTTGTGCAGCAGTAGGCCTAACTGGTGATATATGTCGTGCTCTCAAACAACTCATTATTCCCTACTGCGATGAAATAATGAATCTCCTTTTGGCAAATCTGTCTGAGCCAACATTACATCGTAGCGTCAAGCCGCAAATTTTGTCGGCATTTGGCGATATGGCTCTTAGTATTGGTGGTGAATTTGTAAAATATTTAAATGTCGTCTTGGAGATGTTGAGAGCCGCATCACAATTGGAGGTATGTAACACTTTTTATGGCAAATTTTTTTTAATTCATTATTTTTTTATTTAAATTCCAAGAATCGAGTTTTGATATTGTTTTTGAGAATTTGAATAAATTTTAAATCGATTTCAATTTCCATTTTACTACAGGTTGATCCCAATAGCTATGACATGGTTGAATATTTGAATGAATTGCGTGAAAGTGTCTTGGAAGCCTATACCGGCATCATTCAAGGTTTGAAAGGCGTTGAAAAAACACCCCACCCAGATGTCTTCCATTTGGAACCACATTTGGGACACATTCTTATGTTTATTAAACGTATTGCTGCCGAGGGTGATAATCCCGATTCAATGATTGCCAGTGCTGCTGGTTTTATTGGCGATTTATGTTCGGCATTTGGACCCCGCCTATTACCATTGGTGGATAATGCCACCGTTACACAATTCTTAACCGAAGGCAAACGTTCAAAATCCAGCCGTACAAAGTCACTGTGTAATTGGGCCTTGAAAGAAATCAAGAAATTGCGTGATCAACAACCAATAGCTCAGTAAATTGAAGTGAAGTTCATATTTTAGAAAGGGAATTTACGCCGATGTTGATGCTCACATCGAACATCGTTTTAAATGAAAATGGTAAGTTGTAGAATTTTGTTCTATTTTTAAAACAATATTTTTTTCGTCAAATGATTTTTCTGGCAAATATAAAAAAATACAAATATACAAAAAGAGGACTTCTTCATAGAAATACTAACTCTTTGTACAAAAATTCAAGATATTTCATTTATGATGACAAGAGTAAATGACTACCGATGGGATCTCCAGCATCACCGATTATTGCACATATAGTAATTTAGGAGTTATTGGACGCTTCTATTCAGAAATTGACACACAAATCAAAAGTAATTACCAAATATGTGGACGAATTATTCTGCATTGTAAAAAAGAACAGAAATTGACAACACTTTAAACATCTTCGACTCACTCGATAAACATGTACAATTTACACACGAAAGAGAAGAAGACTATATTTTGAGGCAATAATAATTCGACAAGGCCAAATAAAAAAAAAGAGAACAAAATTCTGGATTTTATTTAACTTAAAGCCGAAACAAATCCAACAAGAAAAAAGTTAAAAACCAGTGAGCGGAGTAGTATATTCGAACGGGGCCGACCATACGATACCCTACACAACTACCACGGAACTATAACTTTCTGCGGGCTTTTTATTCCGAGGTCAACAGCACCTCTTCCTTACACTGACATATTTTCCGAATATTACTAATATTCAGTACAGTCCATCTATGTTCGGCTTATAAGTGCGGCCTATAGGTCGGCTCGAAAGAAAAACACAAAACATACGTTTTCGGTCCACTTCATCCCAAAATTATTATCTGACCATCACCGAAAATTATAGGCGTTGTCCTTGACCATACCTGGATCCTCATGGAAAATTTCAAAGCGATCAGCGCTATATTTCCGCCCTCTACGTGGCAATGGGTTACTAAATAATATCTGAATACGTAAGCACATGTAAATATTTAAGTGTAACTCCCACATCCGAGTACATATGACAATATAATTGGTATCATTTTAACGGTCAACAACTTTGGATATACTATCAACTTCTCGGGTCTATGTTCTTTAGGAGTAAATATATTCGCCATAGAATACATTTTTTTTATTTTTTCACACACCGCTAAATATTGACCGATCTTTATGAAAACAGTTATGTTTATTCTTTGGCCAGAAAATCTGACAAAAATTAAGTATTTGGTCCATTTTATCCCCTAAAAATTAACCGATCTTTACCATAAACAATAGGGGTCTTCATTAACCACAACCAATCCTACATGTACAATTTCGTGAAGATATGTCCATAACTGTGGCCTGTATCGTGTTTACAAATTATAATGGACAGACGGACGGACACACATGTCTATATCGACTCAGCTATTCGAGATATGACGATCGGTATGCTTAAAGGTAGATCTAGGACCAATATTTCGCGGCGTTACAAAATTTTGGGGCTGCACAAAGCTATAATACCCTGATAACATAGTTGTGTATGGTATACAAATAGAATTTCATGTCGAGTTGGCCATGTTCGTGTGCTGTGGATAGAAATCGCTATATTTAAGATTAAGCTTTGGAACTTTGCACTACTCCTAGCATAGATGTCTATATTATGACATAAAGAACCCGACTTATTTTAGAATGCATTTTCTGAATGAAAATATAAATCGGTCGGCAATGCTGACTGGTGCTTTATTACTTATTTTACACTAACCTCTATTTTAGGAGAGAATATAAACGATTTGTGAATTATTTGTCTTTCAAAAAATTCAATTTGAAGCTTCAAAGGCCGATTTTAATTTACGTTCGGCTGATCCGAATCGTTAATATTCAATACAATTTATAACTTTTAATTAAAATTTTATTTATCATTTCTTTTCTTTCTAGCAAAAATCCCCATGTTCCCCCACCCCCGCCCTATTACACTTACATAATAATTATTTTTCGCAATTAAGGTAAATCAACGAAACAACAACAACAATAACCTACATACAACAAAAATGGCTTCGTTCAAATTATTTTTTTCTAATTTTGGTGTGCCGCCGAGTATTTACTACGAATCGAAATATAAATCATCCAAAGGTGCATTGTTTTCTTTTGTGTATGTATATGTATTAAAAAATTATTCATATTATTTTCCTTCAAATTTCCATTTTTTTAAGAGAAACGCTCATAATATATTAAATTGTAATTTTTGCATTATAATGACTAAGTCAAGATTTTCATATTGAAGCCTTGTTGCTTTTCAACGTTTCCCCAAAATGATTTAATTAAATTATTATATATTGTTTTGTTATTTCCTCTAAAACTTAATTTATTGAAAAAAAAATATCTTAAAAACAACAATAACTACAAAGATCTTATAAAAAATGAATGTACTCATTTAGTGTTTAGTTTCTCCTTTCTTTCCCCCCTATGAGCATTTTCTCTAATTTAAAAAAAAAAATTGGTTTATAAATAGTAATTATATATTTAAAAAAACTACAACAATACTAGAAAAGAAATAACCCAACACACTGTATACACAAACCATTATTATTATTTTTTTTTTTTTATATAAAACATACATTTGTTGTTTTTAGTTTATTTAATAATTAAAACAAACAAAAAGATAATAGGCATTTTCCCGCTTTTCACTTATAAAACCATAAACACCACAACCACCCCCTCCCCTAAACAACAGTAATATATTTTTAGTTCTTAATTATTTTTATATAAATACAATTAGTTTTCATATGAAAAAAAATTATCGTAAACCATTTTTTCTTTCTTTTTTCAAAATCCAAATTAAAATTTTTCATCTATGAATTAGAGAAAATCTTTTAAAAAATATTTTTTTTAAATTATTTTTAGAAACTAAACATATTTTGAAATTATTTATATACAGTATGTAAAGAGGAGGGTTTCATATACTTGAATATATTTTTTCCGATTTACTTAATTTAAAAATTGCAAAATTCTATAATCCTACATCATTTCTTAATCTTCTCTCTTCCACTTACAATATTTCCATTTTTTTTTCAAATGGATTTCAATTTCAACCCTTTTTTACATACTGTATAAATATATATAATTTCAATTTATTTTTTTTTATTTTTTGAATACCATAAATAAGTAAATGAAAAATTTAGCTTAAAATCTTTAGGAAAAATTATTCAAAAACAAAACACATTTTCAAAACGAAAAAAAAAAAATTAAAAAACCCCAAAAAAAAGAAAAAAAAAAACACAGTTAGTCTATAAGAAACACATAATTTTTCACAATGTGTGCATGAATATTTTGAGTGAAATAAAACGTGAATTGCTGTAGCATGATGTGAGAATTGAAAACCACAATACAAAATACCAATGAATGAAATGTATATGCTGTGCATGTGAGTTTATTGAGTGAGAGAGAGCGAGAGAGTAAGTATGCATTTTCTACTCTAGTGGTGTGCCTGTGATGAGAATGCGTATATTTTTTTTCTGCATGTGAGAGAGATGATTGTCTGAGTATATATGAATTTATTATTTATAAGTATGATTGTGTGATAATGTATTTTTAATAAATATTGTAATAATTTGTATGAATGTGAAGAAAATAATTCCGAGTGAATGGAGAAATGGACAAATAGACATTGTGGCTTAGAGGAATTTGTGGAAACAATTTCGTTAAGAACTTTAAAAATCAATAAGACACAGATCTCTGGAATTTATTGCAGTCATAGAAGAAAGAAGAAGAAAAAATTGGGAAATTTGAATTAGCAATTTTGTTATGAATTGTGAATAGTCTCAATTTCAATTTATTTCATATACGAGAATCTAGCCCAAGAGCGATTCAAAAAACAACAATTTAAATTCCGGGTATAATTTCTAAGCCTTGTTGTCTATCCATAAGTGTGAATGTTGAATTTGAAATCTTTTCTCCCCCGGGTATGTATGTATGAATGGACTAATAAAATATAATTTGGTTCTAAAAAAATTATAAAGAAATTTGAATTAAAAAAAAAAAACAACTTTTTTTAACACCAACCCCCTATTTTTGATAATTTTTTTTATAATTCATGATTATTATTTTGTTGTCCCACTGTCTATCCGCCTTAATCTAACTACATACTTGTTTGAATCACTAATAAAATATAATTTGGTTCTAAAAATTTTATGAAAAGAATTTGAATTAAGAAAAAAAAACTTTTTTGAACACTCCCCTATTTTTGATAATTTTTTATAATTCATGATTTTTTTTTTTTGTCCCACTGTCTATCCGCTTTAATCTAACTACATACATGTCCGAATGACTAATAAAATATAATTTGGTTTTATAAAGAAATTTGAATTAAGAAAAAAACTTTTTTGAACACTCCCTACTTTTGTTAATTTTTATCATTCATGATTATTATTTTTTGTCCCACTGTGTCTATCCGTCTTAATCTAACTACATAGATGTCTGTTTATTCCTCCCCAATAATATTGAATAATATAACTTTTATCCGTTTATTTTATATATTTTTTTCAAGTGTGAATGTGTGTGCAAGCTAATTATTATTTTGTTATAAATAATAATTAATTTAATTTTTGGTTTGTTTGTGTCAAACAAATTGATTTCAAATACTTTATGATTGAAGACTTATTATTGCGCGCGTGCGTGCTTGTGTGATATTAATTGTAAGTTAAGTTTAAATGAGAATAAAAAAAAACACTTTAGATTTTAAGAATTTGCAACCAACAAGAAACATTAAACTAGCTCAAAGAACAAAATAAAACAAAAAACCCAAGAACAACAAATACAATAAAGGATTTTAAACGGATTTGAAATTCGCCAAACTAAAAAAAATGTAATGAATTTGAAACAAAAAACTTAAAAAAAAATAATTTTTCTATAAAAAAACAAATGTTGTAATGCAACTTAAAAACAAAACAAACATTTAACAAAACATACAATGAAACACAACATTTATGTATAAAAACAACATACAACTGTTTTGTTTTTTTAATTTTACACACATATACAAATATATTTTTTTATTATTTAAACAAAACAAAAAAAAAGGATGTAAAACCAAAAAACAAACATATTACTACGTACGACGTACTATTAGACTTTATACAAAAATACTTTTATACCACAGAACTAACGAAACAACGTTAAAAAATGGACTTAAAACAACAAACAAAAAACTGACGACTTAATGCCTCGTACAAATTTAGAATTTTAGATTAATTGTTAAAAAAGAAAAATGAAAACGAAGAAAGAATACACAACAAGGAGACTATAATAAACACATACATACAAAGAGAAATTAAACTATTTTTATAAATTGTAATTTTTTCCGATAAAACATCTATGTACCAAAACCTGCACGATTCGTTTCTATTTATCGAAAGAGTTTTCACTTTTTCATTTATAAATTTAATAAGCTTTACCGCAGAGAGTGAGAGAGAGAAAACATTCAAATGTTGACCCTGCTTTTCTTCACAGCAATTTAAATGTGGACCTTTTTCGTTGAATTTTCCGTCATATTTGACTTCCTGCTGCCTGGGCCTTTTGTCTTTTGGGATGATAATCCGATATAGAAGATATATAAAAGTTTTCTACTTTCAGAATAATTGTAAAAGTTTTCTATAAATGGTATATGCCTTAGAGGTCTTCAAAAAATATAATAATATGTGAGGGGAAAACACCACCTCACCCGCCTCCCTTTCTTGATGTCAAAAAATTTAATTTAGTTTTTTTTTTTTATTTTATTCGAATCTGCCCTAACTCAAGAATGCCCCTGCAAAATTTAAAGTAAACATTTCAAGAACTATTGAAGAAATTGCCGATTTATTGTGTCTGCAGGGCACGATAACTCAAATAACCTAATAATACAATCGGTTTCAAATTTTGACACGTATCTCTGGGAGTGTCATTGGGTGAAGAATTTTCATATTTTTTAACTGAGTTTGTGGCCAAAAATAGGCAAATTTTTGAGGGAATAATCCTAGTTCATACGAGAGCCAGACATGTACACTTTCTAACACCCTTGGATTTCCAGATTTCGATGTTCTAGTGTGGAGTTATCATGCCCACCATAAAAAAAGGACTTTTCTTTAATATTTTTCTTCTCTTTTAAATCTTCAATTATATATGTGTAAAGTTACAAACCTTAATATGCATTGGTATTCATTTACCAGCCCAATGAAAATCTTGAAAATTTAAAATCGAAAATGGGTGAGGTCCCCTTAAAAGTCTTCAGCATACAGGAGACCTTTGAAAGGTCTACTGTAAATGGGATATCGCATGAATACCTCCTTAAGGAAAAAAATTGAAATTTAAAATCGAAAATGGGTGAGGTCCCCTTAAAAGTCTTCAATATACAGGAGACCTTTGAAAGGTCTACTGTAAATGGGTAAATGGCATGAATACCTCTTTAAGGACGTCTATAGATACAAGACCTCTCCCATCTAGATATTTGAGACATCTTTAATTTCTCCTATAAATGTTATACCTCTTAGAGGTTTACTATATATATATAGACGATCTCTAAAATGCCTTCTATGGTCTATTTATACCCTCGTCGTACTCGAAATTCTTTGAATCATCAGGGGTACAAAATCTACATACCAAAAATTATCAACATTGGCCCATGCTTCGTTGCAGTCCCCGTATATCGTAGGGGTTTTTAAACCATTTGGCTAAGTTACAATTACTGTATTTTGGATCCTCACTGCATAGAAAATCTCCATACCAAAAATGATCAATATAGGCCTCAAAAGTGATCAATTAATTCGCTGTAGCCTCGTATAACGGTACCGCATTTTTAGTTTTCTTTTTTTCTTTAGAATTTTGTCATGTCTTTCACAACCATATTTACTCTAATATGAAATTTTTGGCTCTTGATGTCAAATCTTATCAAAAATTATCAATATTGGTTCACTTTTAGGGTAGCTCGGAATTTTGAAGGCGAGATTTTCAAGCAAATTGGCTGTAATATAATATTTTGAATTATAATTGGGTAGAAAATCTCCATACCAAAAATTATCAACATTGGTCCATGTTTCGTTGTAGTCCCCAGTAATTTCGGTATTTTGTGCACTATTTTCAGCCTATTTAAGTTCTAGTTGATAATTTGGGTTCTCAAATATAACATATAACAGTACCTATCAAATTTCGGTATTTTGGAGACGTTTTTAAAGAATTTTTGAATGTAATTTAATATTTAAGATTCTCATCGGGTGAAAAATTATCAACATTGACCCATGTTTCGTTGTTGCCTCCAGTATTTGGGGCCATTTTTCAAACAAATTGGATTTAGTTTTATAATTTTCTATTCTTATTGCATAGAAAATCTCCCTACCAAGAATTAGCAATATTGGCCTAAATTTCGGTACATGGTTCCGCACTTTTTTAGATTTTGTGTAAGTATTTTTTTAACAGTCCTCTGTTGATTTTCTTTTGATTTCGAATCTTCCAAGGAAGAATTATAAAATCTCCCTACCAAAAATTAGCAATATTGGCCCAAATTTCGGTACACGGTTCCTCCTCACTTTTTTAGATTTTTGGTACGTTTTTTAACATCCTCTGTTAATTTTCTTTGTATTTCAAATCTTTCAAGTAAAAATTATCAATAAGGGTCCATTGGTATCGCTCCAATTGGTGGCAATTTGAATTCTTGATTTCTTATTAGGTAGCAAATCATTCTATCAATAATTTGTCGTATTTTGATGGTTCTAGGTGTCACGATCGAGTGTAGTTGTGTTAAATGTAGGGTATAACAAATTAGGCAAGGCCGAACATAACGTAATTTTCGAAAATTCTGTCAATATTGCTCTCACCTTCCCTCTCTCTCTCTCTCTCTAGATTATTTTGGTTTAGGCCCTTTTTAATAAAGTTCATATTTTCATTTCCTAATTTCCAAAAGTGTTGCATATCTTGCAGAGATTTGAATACAGGTTTCAATATAACACTAATCCCATAACGTTTATGCAAACGAAAAAAAATCTAAATTGTCGGCCACAAATCACTCAATAATTATGATAAATTCTTATATAAAATTAACGTACATAATTTTGAATTGGCTAACATCTAAAAAAAAATATTTAATTTTTTCTCGTAAAAAAAACAAAAATTATTTAACATTCTATTAAATTGTACGAAGAGGAGAAGACACCTCTTACACACACACTACAGTAAACAACAACAACATGTACGAACTCACGCGACTTTAAACGACGACGAACTTACAAAAAATATATTGGAAGACATTTTGTGAATGAAAACGAAAGACATACATTATCCAAAAAACACTATTATAAAATAATAAAATAATAGAAATTATAAATTGAAAATTGTGCAAAAAAATTAAAATTAAATCAAATTATTAAAAAAAAAGAAAATTGCTAAATAAAAAAATGACCGTTTAAGATCTTTTACACATATAAAAAACATTTAAAAAAAGAGAATACAACATAACAACAACAACAAAAGAAAAATGCATACAACAATGTATTTTTGTTTTTACACCAACATCACTTTTTTAATCCAAAAAAAATAAATAAATAAAAAAATGAACTAAATTTTAAAATGAAAATTTAAATGATTTTTTGGAATTTAAATTATTTTCAAAATGTAACTTTTTATTTTCAATGCATATTCATAATAAAAAAAATTGAAATTTAATTTTGATGTCCCATATAATCTGAATTCAAATCGGTTAGTTTTTTATTAAAATAAATTTAAAAAAGAACTAAAATTCTAAATGAAGATTTAAATGAATTTTTTGGAATTTAAATAATTTCCAAAATTTATTCTTTTTATTTTCGATACATTTTTATAATAAAAAAATCTGAAATTCAATTTGATGTCCAAGTAATGATTTCTTTTAATATTTCAAAAATTCCCTAAACGGATTTAAAAAGTGATGAGAGCTCATTGTATCTTAAAGTAGTGAGTGAGAGTGTGTTTGTGTCTGTGTGTATGTATGTATGCTGCGTGTGTGTGCATGTGTGAAAGAACTCTTAATTTTGTTGCTTACATTTAATTTTGTGTGAGATTTGTTTTTGACTCTACTGATGATGATGTGTGACAATGATGATGATGCTACTGATATTTGATAATCGTGTACACTTGTGGTATGGTTGACTCAAAATTAAAATTTCTATTTACAGTTCTATTAGATAAGCTATGTAACTTTATAATATACACTCCTCTCTTAAGCATAAATCGTCGAAAGAAAAAAAACATTATTTGCTGCTGCTTTAATCCTCCTGATGATTTGTAGATTGACTGTGACCCGACATCTACTTTTTTGTGAGAGCAGTAAAAAGCGTGAATGTAAGTTTGTACAAAATATTTCATAAATTGTATATCCGACAGTTTGATTTTTACAAAATTCGAAATACTATGAAGTGTTTGTTTCGAATTTCGTAAAAAAAACTTGCTGCTAATTAATTGCTTAATACTAATAATTTATTTAATAACTCTTGTTTTCAATGGAAACTTTTGGGTTCATCTGAATGTACAGTTGCGAAAAATAAAATAGCACTAGCAAAATGAACCTATTCGTTTTGTTGAAAAAAAAACCTTTAAATATTGCAATTGACTCGCAAATTTATATCAGAAGCAAATCTTATACAGAAGTGGGTCGTTTATTTGAGTGTTTAAACCAATTGATAAGAAATGCCATAACATTTAATGAAAAACCTGAAACACGCGGTAATTCAAATTTCTGACCAAGCGTTTAGTCCGCCAAGCCAAGAAAGAACCTTTTAAGCCAGCAACGGATCTGAAAATGGAGTTAAATATACCTACAACAGTGCATTCGAATAAATGGTTTAAAAGCCTGCTTTTGCCCAAGAACACTCAAATTGGCCATTGGAAAAATGCAGGAACATTTTATGGACACACGAAAGTAAAATAATGCTGTGTGGGGTTCTCAAGCATATGTCAGACGACCATCGAATGCAGAATTGAACATGGCGGCTCAAGTGTAATGATATTATGGGGTAGGGCCTATACATAATCGCCCCTATTCCATATGTCGTCGTCGACACAAAACTACGACGTATTTTGCAAACTGCTATTCCCTATGTCGTTGTCGATATTTTTTATATAATTTTTGTCGACGACTGAAGTGTTTGAACATTTTTTTAAGAAATTAAAAAACCATTACCTTACAAGAACAGGATACATAATTAGGTATAAATAAACAAAGAAAATATATGGAATCTATATAAATCTGAACCGATTTTGGCCAATATGATTGATGATTTCATCCCGTTCGGATCATAAAGGGGACATGTAACTTCTTTAAAATAATACATGGATGGAGGGACATGCATAAATCGACACAAAAAGTAATTATATGTATATACTAAAAAGTAGCTAAGGGTCTATCTCGTCTCTTTTGGATGTTGCCCTTCCCTTTGGATGTTACAGTGCGGTGATAGATACAAACACATTTTTGCACAAGAATATCCCAGAAAATAAACAGCTGCAAGCAACGTGTCATTTTGGAATATTGTCAAAGAGGCCTGGACAAAAATTCCGCTGGAGAGATGCCAGGATTTGGTTAACTCGATGCCGAGACGTTGCGCATCCGTTATTGCCAATAAAGGACATGCTACTAAAAATTAATGTACTTTAAATACTTCAAATCATTGTGAGAAACACAAAACAATTGGTCTCATATCGTTTTCTTATTTTTAACTAGATATTTACGTTTTGGTGCTATTATTTCTTTTGCTTGAAATTTGAATTTTCTTTTATTTTCGTTTCACAAAAAAAGAGTGAATTAAAACGAGTATATATTTTTTATTTATATTGATTATATACATTTTTCCTTTTAAATATACATTCCAAAGTTCTTCAAACTTAGAAAAAAGTTTCTACACCTTTCTAAGTAATGTATGTAATAGTGTTTCTATTTTATTTTTCGCAGCTGTATATAGTTCAGCAAGAGTCAATGAACAGCTAGCCCAGAATTCCATGAGAAGAGTTATTAAATAAATTATTTTCATTTATCAAAATATATTTTTGAATATCCAGATTTTTAATAACAACCTTATTTGCCTTTTTCCAGGTGTGTGTTTCAATATGAAAACCAATTAAAACAATTTTCTAATATGTGTGACTGGTGATGATGATGATAAAAATTATATTGGTGAGATATATATGGCCTTTGATGATGATATTGTGTAAAATATTCCCAAAAAGCGTGAATGGTTGACGAACCCCCCTAAAAAGCTTTTTAATGATGAATGATGTTTATGATGGTGATTGGTTTCATTTACATTGATAACAAAAAAAGACAAAAACAAAAAATTTGATATACACTGAAGACCACAACACAAGACTATGGAAGGAAATATAAAATCACAAGCAAAACTTATGTCGTGCGGAAGTGTGTAATGGTGGAAGTCAATGAAGTCAATTTCAAATTATTTTTATACTTTACAGAATATTATCCTCCATTATCCTTTCCCCATACCCTCTACGTAGAGTGTAATTTAAATATATAGAATACCAAGAAACATAATAATACGTATGTATGTGTAAACGGATGCGTGCTCATCATTCCATTTTCTTTGTGTGGGTGTGTGTATTGTTCCATTTAAAAGCAATGTAAATGATAGTATTTAGTACATATATATATGATGATGATGAAGATGATTATAGTATAATGGTATTGTGTGTAATGAATAATTTATTATAATTAGTCGTATAATGTGAGTGTACGTCGTGTGTATCCAAAATCCTCTAGTTATAATATTTTGTATGCTATGAATCCTTAGATAATAATAATACTAATGTATGAATGAGTGATGTATGAATAATAATAATATTTAAGATGAAAAAACAATAACAGCAACAACAACAACTTAATAACATTCGAAACAATTAACTTATGACTTGTAACAATTGAACATTGAAAAAATACTTTTTACCCAAGCCGCTCGAAACCATTTGCTGCGTACGGACCAAGAAATAACTAAAACCAAAACAAATACAACAAAAAGTGCTTAATTACCAATAGGATAAAACAAAAAACAACAACTAACGTGACTTTTATACTCAGCAACAACACGACAATGGACTGAAACTTTTCAATACAGAACAAACCATAGCAACGAAAAAAAAACAAAAACAAGAAAAATAACAACAACAACAAAATCAATCATTTTAAGGACAGTTTTTTGAAATTAAAAAGTAATAAAAAAACAAAACAAAAAGCAATAGTAGAAAGCAAAAAAAAAAACAAACAAAATACCAAACACGATGCTATAATTTAATTAGAATTCATCTTTTATAATAGAATGTAAAAATTAAATTACATTTGAGAAAGTTTTCCATCAGACAGCCCTTTTGAGATGCCTTCTTTAGATAGAAGACTTTTAAAACTCTTTGAAACTTTTAAAGGTAACCTTTGAAAGGCCTTGCCATAATTAAGAGGTCTTCGAAAGGTAAAAAAAACTTTGTCATACCGATTGCAAACACCTGGAAATTGAAATCAATATCTACATTTAGAAGACCTTTGGGAATCCTTCTGTATATAACCTTTGAGATTTTCTACAGATTGATGAAGGCCTTAGATAGAAGAGCTTTGAGAGGCCTTCTATAAAAAGACGACGTTTGAGATGCCTTTCAAACGTAGAAGTCCTTTGAGGCATCCTGCATAAATATAAAAATCCTAAGAAGTCTTTTTAGCCAGAAAAAAACGTATATAATTAGAATAACTTTGGGAGGCCTTCTATACATAAAAGACCTTTGGGAGGCCTTTTATACATAGAAGACCTTTGGGAGGCCTTCTATACATAGAAGACCTTTGGGAGGCCTTCTATACATAGAAGACCTTTGGGAGGCCTTCTATACATAGAATACCTTTGGGAGGCCTTCTATACATAGAAGACCTTTGGGAGGCCTTTTATACACAGAAGACCTTTGGGAGGCCTTCAATACATAGATAGAAGGCCTTTGGGAGGCCTTCTATACATAGATAGAAGACCTATGGGAGTACTTCTATACATAGAATACCTTTGGCAGGCCTTCTATACACGGAAAACCTTTCGAAGGCCGTCTATACCCAGATAACCTCTCGGAGGCCTACTATACATACTATCTGTATAAGACCTTTATGAGACCTTCTGTAGATAGAAAACCTTTTATATACAGAAGATGCTTAACCCTTTCAGTGTTTTTGTCGAATATATTCGACATTTAAAAGTACTCTCTTTATTTGCGATTCTTCGGTTATCGTTACTATTGATGTTTTTGTTTTTGCTGAAAGACAAACGAAACTGACCGAGGGTTAAAATGATAATTGCTATTTTTTCTAAACTATGTGTTTTTATATGATCTTAAATATAAAATTTTAGATTTTTATTCCGGAAAGCTTTAAACGTTCTGTGAAAGGTCATAAAAAGATAGAGAACATTTCTGGTACCTTCTACAGATAATCTTAAAAAGTTAGGTCATAATATAAATAAACCTAAATATACGTTTTCCATTAATACTGCGAGTGTATGATATATATTTCTCACAAAGGTCTATAGAAGTTCATGGAAAAGTATTTTATATTATGAAGTTATAGGAAGCCATTGAAAAATCTATTAATTTTTATAGCATCGTGTTTCAGTATAATTTTTATTTTAAAACATATACAAAATTTTCAAAGAACCATTTTTTCGATACGATTATTATAGCGAAATAAGGATTAGACAACAAAAACCAATGATTCGAATGTTAAAAATAAAATAAAAAAATTTTTAAATTTGGTTCGTTTTCTTTTGTGATATCTCTATGTATGTAATGTAGAGTGTGTGTCTGTATGAGTGAGTGAGAGTGTGATGGATGCGTGTAAGTGCGTGTGTGTTTATTATCCTCCTTATTATCATAGATTACGTACAAAACTAAGTAAAATTGTTTGTATGTATGTTGACTGTGTGTGTGCGTTTATTGTGATTGTGTGCCTCTGTATCGTATCACTTTAAATTAATTGTTTTATTTAATAAAAAAATAGTATTGTTTTTTTCACAAGTAAAAAATTAATATTTTCATTTAAACAATTATACGTTTTCCTGCTTTATTGGTACTCCTTCTTAAATATATTAATAAATGCAACATAACAAAATCTTAAAATATTTGTTCCTATATTTTTTTTTCAAATCCACATACAAAGTAACACTTTTTTTTATCAGAGGAACTTAATTTAGTCTTTCTTTTCTTGTAATAATTTGAAATAAAATATAAGATTTATTCAAATGAAATAATAAAACATATTGTAATTTGTATGACTGATAGTATGTACGTTCAAAACAATTTTATGTGTGTGAAAACAAAAAAAAATAAAGAATCATTTTTTTCTTTCGACGCAAACAATGAAAAGTGTTTTATTTTTTTCCAATGTCTACATCTTAATGGTCTTTCATATAGATGAATCACTCTTGGACCTTGGGCCTGATACTCGTATATGAAATAAATTGAAATAAATAAAATAAGTATATAATTATAAAAGACTTGTCTATATACAATTTTGAAAATCATATGCGATAATCTGCTTTCATTCTTCGTCTTACAACAACTTACAAAATTGAGAAAGTATTTGAGATCAAAATTCTAAGGAACGCATTTTGGAATGCATCGGAGCTTCTTAGGGATTATGTTCTATCTATAATAGATTTACGTTGAAAACAGCTTGTGGCGTACCGGGCCCCTAGAAATATACCCCAAAACAATTCTAAATCTACAGTCACAGGATATTTAATAACTACATATCTCCTTTCCTTGTCTTCAAAGATTTCATCTTATTAATACTGGACAATTGGCCTGTTTGTTGTTGTAACAGCTTGTACTGCTGTGCATTTCTTCTTATTCTCCTTAATCTGGTTCTGCTTCTAACTCCAAGGTCAGGAAGGCTGCGACCTGTATCGGTTGAGTCCAAAGAGAAGATGGGGTTAGGTGAATTTGTTTGGCTGGGCAGTTGAATATGTGTGTATGTGTCATGTGGCCCATTATCACATTCCGGGCAGATATTATCGGCCTCTCCGTCAATTCATGCCCAATATGAACTGAGGCGGATCTGTCGAGTTGGCTGCTGTTCTTCTGCAGCTATCGAAGGCTGGCGATCTCCGAGGATTGTTTCCACACGATATTCTCGAATTGCTTACTCAACTGCATACGTCTGAATAGGATTCAATTCTACTTGATAAGCCTGTTGATCTAGAGGCTCCCTTTCGTGCCTTTGGACCTCTCTCTCTCCAGATAATGAAGATCCTTCCTGACATTCCCAGGTGGTGGGTGCTATCCATTAGGTAATGCATTGCTACTTCTATAACACCCAAGCAGGTATTGCATCGACAACATCTTGTTGTGTTGACGCACAGGAAGTATATTCGTCTCCTCAGTTTAGTGGTCTATTGGAGTCATGAGGAGACACCCTATTGCAGTCCTCAGTGCGGCATTCTGGCAGGATTGAAGACTTTTCCACTGCGTTGCGTTGACGTTAGCGGGCCACACTTGCGCCGCATAGTTTACCTTAGACCGGCCTGTTGCTGCGTATGTCGCTAACAAGGTTTCTCAAACAGCTCCCCAAGTGCTGCCGGCTAGCGACTTGAAAACCATGTTTCTGCTCCTGATCCTATCGCAAATAGCTGTGTCATGCGCGGACGAACCTTGAGGTAATTGGTGGTCGGAATTGTGGACCCATCGACTTGCACATTCAAATATAGCTGCATCTCCGCTGTCCATGTGGTGAACAGTGTGGGCGTTGACTTAGTGAACAATTGCAATATCCACCAGATGGTGGTTCAACCTCTCGCAAATATCATCAATTTTAGGTCCTGACGCCATAAATCACGCCAATCATCTGCATATGTTACGATCTTTATGACGTCCGGTGGGCGTGGAATTCCAGAGAGGTAGAGGTTAAACAGTTCCGGAGATATCACCCCTCCTAGGGGAAACTCCCTGTTTAACTCTATGGGCCTTCGACTTCCAGTCTCTGATTTCCACGTACGACTGGCGTCCACACATATAGTTCACGATCCAACGTTTCAAACTTGGCTGAAGGGTTGTTCTCTTGACGTGCTCAAACAGCTTGGCGTGACTGATGGTATCAAATGCCTTTGATAGGTCCAGCGCCACCATGACTGTCGGCCCGTTTTGGTTCAGTCCTTCCGCTATGTGCGTGAAAACGGCGTGCAATGCTGTTGTTGTACTAAGCTGCTTCCGGAACCAATGTTGATGATCAGCAACTGAGTAGCATTCACGAATGCTAGGGAGTAGTAAAGCCTCAAGTGTCTTAGCTACTGGCGACAGGCCTCTAACATGCATCCGATATCGGCGTAAACCCTAAATTTATACATCAATCTATACCATGGATTTTTAATATAAATTGGGTACATCTCTTTTTCGACTGAAGTTTTTAAATTACTGTTTTCGCAAAAGTTTAAAATCCGTATAAGGTCATTTATTTAAATGGTAAAATAGTAAAGCCTCAAGTGCAATTAAATCCGCGATTTCCGTTCTATTAGATTTTCACGAAGAAGATTGTATTGTATGCGAACATAAAAAATCTTATCAAATGACAGACATACAAATTTCGCCGAAAAATAAGTTTTTTAGAAAAAAAGTTCACTTTTGGATGGACCCAAAAAATACATCGAAAAAAAGTTCTACTTCGAGAAAGCTATATTGAGGAACCTGGATGCAGAACATCACCAGCTGAACGGTGAGCTATACACGCAAATGTAAATCATAAATTTCCCATGCGATGATGAAGAAGAAACGGATGCGATTGTATGTTTGCTATATACGATATTGAGACTCTTAATATATTTCTCCCATGGTCGATTTAACAAATCTAAGCTCAAACCCCTTCGGTTTTTCCTTTTTATTACTCTTCCGACTGTGCGATAAAAATTAAAAAATCTTGAAATTTTTGTGTAATGTAAACATGTTACAATTTCACACATGTTAGAACGTACATGTTTTTACATACGTTACGTTGCCAATAACTCCAAAAACAATATGGCAAAAAAAAACATTTAAATATTGACAATAATTCCAACCATGTGGCAACATGCTTTACACAATTGTTTACCGTTATATTTTTTGTTTTTGTAATAGTTCAGCTCGTTCGCTTCGTCCCGCACAGTCGTGTTTATCGTTTGTCCACCTGTCCATCCATTTTAATTTTTTGGGTTTCAATATGTCTACCCCGGCGCCAAAATATTCTATTGGATTTGAAGAATTACAATCGAAAGAACATCTCCTGTGGAAATCAATCCTAGCCGAATTCTTGGGAAATTTCATTTTGAATTTCTTTGCCATTGGTGCCTGTACCCAGCCGGAGGATGGAACATTCAAGGCATTCTCATTTGGCTTTAGTATTTACATGGGCATAACCATAGTGGGTTATCTCAGTGGTGGACATATAAATCCAGCTGTATCCGTTGCCATGGCCCTGGCTGGTCGTATAAGTCTTATTCGCATGCTTTTGTATATTGTGGCTCAATGTATGGGTTCGGCAGCTGGTACATGTGTACTTAAAAATCTGCTAGACGAGGCGTATCATAATGGTTTGGGTCACACAACATTGGCGGAAAATATTTCAGAGCTTCAGGGTCTAGGTATTGAATTTATACTTGGTCTGCTGCTGGTTCTAACCGTGTTTGGAGCATGCGATGCAGCTAAACCGGATAATAAATTTATTGCACCCTTTAGTATTGGTATGGCGGTAACACTTGGTCATCTGGGTACGATACGTTATACCGGAACTGGTATGAATCCTGCACGGGCATTTGGTACAGCTTTTGCCACAGATAATTGGCAGTCACATTGGGTATATTGGGCCGGACCCATATTGGGTGGCATTGTTGCATGCATGATTTATTCACAGATTTTGGAGAAGCCCACCGTCCCACCAAAACCCATTGAAGCTTCGGATAAGTATCGTATTCATGCCTATGAACGTGAAATGAAGAAATTGGAAATTTCTAGAGATTTTGCATAAATCGCCTAATTGTTTTTCTGTATATATTTTGTTGCATTCATTTATAATGAAAGATCGTTTGTTTATATTTATTTTGTTATTTTTTGATGCATGTATTAATATTTTTTTTTAAATTTTGTAAATAAAAAATGATATTGTTTATTAATATTTTATTATACTTGTAATTATTTGCTATTTATATATTAGCAGTGTTGAAATTATTAAGGAAATTAACAGATATATTCCATTAAGCCTATTTTTTAGAGCATGGGCCCGATTGAGGAGCATTTGAATATTTTTGCATGTAGCAAATGAAGAAACAATACAGGTCCATATTCTGGCTTCTTATATCATCTAAAAAATTGTATAGATTGTATGAAAATCCATACTGAATGAGCCATCGGGGTACAGACACTACCATCCTTATTCTGGATATTCTCCATACTGAATGAGCCATCGGGGTACAGACACTAACATCCTTATTCTGGATATTCTCTAGGGAGAGATCTCGCTTGTGTAAAATTTTTCGCTTTCACATCTCGCCTTACTCTGAATGAATAGGAAGAAGAAAATATGCGAGATGCGGATTCGAATTTTCGAAAATTGTGGTTGAAAAAAATATTCGTGTTGTCATATACAGCCTTATTCTGGATGTCAATTCCACGTGAATTTACTCACTCTTCCCCTTGAACTTATTCTGAACAACATTTTCCTGTGAATTTTATCGCATTATCGCTTTCGCCTTATTCTAAATGAAGTTCGAAAGCGAAAAAATCTGTTTTGGGGACAAATTAGGTATTCTGGATTACAGGAAGTAGGAGAATGAGATGAAATTTTGTGCGAAATTTTTCGCTAATAAATTCAAAGGGAGCTGACTACAAAAACATAAGTAATAAATATTTTTATGAAAAATATTTACACATTACTTATTTTATGACGATTTAGAATATTATAAATGATGGTAAGCTAATT
Organism: Musca vetustissima; assembly: GCF_032173495.1. NCBI lineage: Eukaryota > Metazoa > Arthropoda > Insecta > Diptera > Muscidae > Musca > Musca vetustissima. Next base: position 67,870 of record NW_026872654.1, read on the forward strand.
TTTATCTGGAAAACAACAAATAAAATGTCATTGGAAATGACATTTTGAAAACGATGCATGCTGAATCAAATATTGCCAAGGAATGTATAAAGGTAATATGGAATATTTAAGTCGAGTTTGATGCATTTTGGAGGCGAAATACAGACATTTTGGGTGAGGACCTGTCTCTCTGTGTCTCAAGAAAAAAAACTTTAATAAAAACTATGAAAGAACAAAAATAAAGCTACAAAAAATATTTTTTTATTTTTCAAAATTATCGTGTGCATGATTTGAAGGAAGAAATAAAGGAGTAGGAGCAAATCATAACATAACTGTCCACTTTAAGAATTTGAGGAGATAAAATATCGAAATTAAATAAAAAGGCACACAATTATGTAGTGAACTAATAAACTGTTGTGTGTTTTTGTCATCATAAAAAATGTTCTTTTATTTGTAATTTATTGTAGTTGTTGCACCAAATTGCATCAAAACAATAAACAGCTTTTTCACACGCCATATTGTAGGTCGCCATATTTTCAAACTTTAATTTAGTTTCTTTTAATTAAAAGGATTTATACAACTGATTCTTGATATTTCACAGTTGTATTGTTATAAAGTTTAAACAGCAATAAAAAAGTAACAATTTTTTTTTTTTTTTGGGGAGGGGGCAAAACACATTACAACTTAAATTACAACATGGCAACACGAATCTATTTTAACTACCATTACGAAAACTCGAATCCGCATCTCGCATTTTTTTCGTCTCCCTATTCATTCAGAACAAGGCCAGAATGTGAAAGCGATTTGTTTACATGCGAAATATCTCCCTAGCGAATATCCAAAATAAGGCTGATTGAGTAAAAGAGAAATGATTGTCTCTATTATCACGTAATACCTAGTATTTATGCAAAATTCATACTTCCGGACTTAAAAATCGAATTAATGTAACAAGGAAGCTTGAGTTTATGAGCGTGAGACACCAGGGGTACGGGACACCAGATGAGATAATTCTGCTTAAACCACATGTAATAAACTCCGCCTGATTAGTCAAACATGTAGCAGTCCTACTGGTTTCACACAATGATGAAACTTCGTGTACCCCACGTAGTAAACAATTTTAGATTCTTGCATTACGGGAACAAACCATGTATGTATGCTCATTTGCTAGTCGGTTGAAACTCGTGAAAATTCAAAATTAATACAGTCATATGTTTCCAATTTTTTCATAATTTTGCCTTTGGTAACATTCAGTTTTCAAAATTTAAATGAAAATATCTTTCTTCGAAATGTACGCATGTCAAGTGTACAGTGGCAAAAATTGCCACATAATTTATATTTATAAATATTTGGATGTTCCCTGCCTCTAAAACTTATAAATATAAGATATAATAACTCTAGTTAAATCTTGAGAGCAATTTTCAGCTTTAGAAATTATATTTTGTTTAATTTATTGAAACTTATTTAAAGAGAATTCAATATTAGCTGTGTTCCCAAACCTGCAATATAGTACCTTACGCCGAAAAGTAGGAAAAATTGAAGTTAAATTTTGCAAGACCAATTTGGCCTAGCACGAAATAGTAAAGGTAGTAAATTATGAATTTGACATTTGATTGCCAGAGATATAGAGTCCGAAATAAAGCATATGAAAGTTAGGGCTTCAACAAAAGGGATACACGCACAGACGCACACACATAAAAAAAAAAAAAAAACAAATAAGAAATTTAAAAATGGACAGTTCAATATATACACTGCAACATTACACGGTGTCGAGGATAGCAGAACGCAGATTTTTCAATATGCTGATGATTTCCTAATCATGGTATTTGACAAGGACTTTGACGTCGCGCTTGCACATCTACAAAGGAAAGCGAGTGAATTTTATAGGAAATGCGGAGATATTAATCTATCTTTTAACCCAGATAAGTCTAATTCTATTTACTTTGCAAAAAACAGCACTAAACAAATTATGCTGAATATAAATGGTTGTGGAATTCAGTAAGTTAAGAAACTAAAATTTCTGGGAAGAATTATTTCAAATTCGATGGCTGTCAAAGATCACTATTTACATATAAATGAAGCGGCAAAAAGTAGAACCAGATTGTTAAAATGCTTAACAGCGATCAAAGGTGGGTTGCATCCAAAGGTATCGCTGAATGTGTACAAAGCGCTCGTTAGGTCAAAAATTGAATATGGAAGAACGACAATGGCGAACGCGCCGGCATATATAAACAAAGGCTTTGAGCGGCTACAGAATGAAATGATAAGAAGATCCCTGGGTGTGGCAAAATCGTCTCCCACTCATGTGATTTATGCTCTGGCTGGTGAACTGCCTCCTAAATATAGGGCTAAGCTCCTCACTGCCAAAGAAATTGTCAAAATCATTTGGAGCAACAGTAAGCTATATGATATTGTAGCGAACAACCCTCTAGTAAAATCTAGCTACAGCGCTGTTTATCACGAATTTTCGGACATTTTTCAAAAAATTAAAAGATGCTCATTCTCCCGTCAGCAGTCTTTGACGGTAAGATATAATCTCCTGCCATCTAACAAAAACAACATCTCTGATGAAATTATATGGTCTATTTTCAATCGTGAACTCTCTTACTACAAGAGTAATAAGTTTTTTATTTTTGCAACAGATGCCTCGGTAAATGAATCAACCACAGGCTGTGGTGTGTTCAATGTTTCGCTGGATCATAAATACCTATTTAAACTGGATTTCAAGTCCTCTTCCACGTTTGGTGAGCTTTTCGCGGTTAAAAAAGCTCTTGAAATTGCGGCTGAGGATGGATGTGAGAAATGTGTGATCTTCACAGATAGTCTAGCTACGTGTAAGTCACTAGAATCGGAAGATACGTATAATTATCTGGTGGCTGAGTGCCACAACATTTTAAAGGCATCATTTATTGAGAAATGTCATGTGGTATGGATTCCAGGTCACAGAGGCATAAAAATAAACGAAGAGGTTGATTGGCTGGCGAAGCAGGCGGCGGATGTAGGTGCTCCCCTAGAATGGAGCCTAACGCCTAAGGAAGCTCTTGCGAGAATTGAAAACAGAATCAAGGCTGACTGGAATGATGAATTTAACTCCTGTTCGCAGTCAAAAGGCCGTTATTTTTATCAGTTTACCAACTCTATCTTTGAACAACCATGGTATAAAAATATGAACTTTGGCCCGGGTGACACAAAACTTTTAAACAGGTTACTCGTGGGTCATGCTTATGATAAAGTATATTTGCACCGGATAGGAGCTGTTGAATCAAGCCTTTGTCTGGTATGTCATGCACCTGAAAGTGCTCAGCACTGTATATTCGAATGTATGAAATTTGATAATGTGAGATTGAAATATCCCCTCCTCTTCTCCCAACATCATGGACTGATTCCTATCCTACAATCTAAGGATCCTGTCCTCTATAACCTCCTCCTAAAATTTATTAAAGAAACAAAAATTCAACTGTGATTCCATAAATCCTTCACAATGTGATATATACTGTGATATTAATATTAAGTCTGTTTTTTTATTTCTTTTTCTATTCCTTTTTTCTTTCTTTTTCCATTTTATAAATAAACACTGCTCTTGAATCCCACTCCACTTTTTTGTCCCATCATCCCCTCGCACCTAACACTCCTTTTAGGCACTACTGGATCTCAACATAGAACATTCGGATTGATACTCATAGCCAATTTTGGGTTAGTGCCCTATCGATTTGAACACCACTTTTATGTAATCAGCGATAAACTTTGCTCCTACAAAGAAGCTACCGCTCAACCAGGTTATCGTGAGTTAATGTTTATTTTGTATATCAACTACTTTATTTTTCGTACTAAAGTACCAAAAGTACTATCGTTTTATCTATTTTTTATTTTCCTTACGGGCGATCAAGCAGTAATTTTGGAGTCCTATTTTGGAAAGATCGAAGCAAATTGAAGTGATTGAGGAACAGCTGTGAATACAACCTGGCGCCGCTTACATTTTGAATCCAGAGGATCGCCAACCACTCCCTCTCTCTCGATGAGGGAAGCTTAGCGGAAAAGTTCAAAAAAAAAAAAAAAATGGACAAACAGTTTTTTTATTCTCTTTTCAATGAAGATGAATGTCTGGCAGAAGATTCAGATGAAGATACTATAGAATGAAGACTTCGGTTGGTCAATCGTACCAAAATATCTTGGGCTTAAGACAAGTTTAGGGGCTCCACTTGGATCGCTTTGACATTTTTACAGTAAGTAGTCCTCGGTGAACTATTTACAGTGATACTTCCCGAGATATGGGCCTTGAAAGTTCGGAGAGTATGTTGTTTTAATTAGCCGTATCATTTTAAAGGTTATAGTTTGTGTTATATAACTAGAAGAAGAATATATTGCGTAGCCATGTATAAGCCTGTCCATATGTGAATGTCTTATTCTTAAGTTCTCTAAAAAATACGCGGTATAACCTTTTAATGATACCCATATTGCCTTGGTGGCAATAGAAAAAGGGTTCTTTAAACAAAATATGTTCCGAAATATCAAGACCAATATCTCGGGAAGTATACATTTTCCCATATGAAATGTATATCACTGTAATCCGTGCAAGGAGGGCTACTTACGGTAATCATTTCAAAATGATCCGAATCGAGCCCCTAAACTTGACTTGTTCCATATCTTGTTGTTCTAGTTCGCATAATATATACCAATTTCAATAGCATTAACATTATGGGAGCGTCCAGCCATGTAAGCCTTTCCGGGCTCGGAAACTCCACTTCCAAATATTCGATAAGGCTTTCCTCTAAATTATACAAATAAAATACATAAACAATATTTATATTATCAAAATCACGCAATGGACGCCGTTTAACTTTTTGTGTGCATTAGGTTTCTGTAGTCTTTTTTTCGTCCTTAACAAATGAAATTTTTGATTTTGACATTTCTTCATGTTTTAACTATTTTTCGTTCCTTTACTTTTTGCGCAAATCTTGTATGTGAGAGTAATTTTTGATAGTTCGCTCTTTTACTAGCTTTACTATCAAAAGGTACGGGAACGAACCTATTTTATTTGGTGTAAATAATAATAATAATTAAAATAACGAACATATTTTTATTTACATAAAACACTTTCAATGTAAACATAGCATAAACCCATCTCGGCATTCGATTTATTCATCGTGCATGTCTGATAAAAGTCATGCAGTTGTCGGCCATCCCTCTACACGACACGAACAATCTGGCAACATTATGCCACGGTGACGTTTCTGAAATATAGAAAAAATAAGAAGTTAGGAAAAAAGGTAATTTTTTTTAACGACGACGAATAAAGAAACGGATATTTCGCTAAATTGCTATATATTTTAATAAAATTTCCTTTGCAAGTAATGACAAAAATCGTTGAATTTTGCAATTAATATTTTATGCTGCTTTGTGTGTGTGTGTGGTGGTTGGTGTTTTTTTTGTTGAAGATTGTCGTAGAATATAATTATTGCTTTACAAAACAGAAATATTTCATTCCCTTAACATTACACACATGTTTTGTCTACGTAGGCCCCAAATTGTAGCTGAAAAGGAATACAAAAACAGAACAACATAAAAAGCGTATTTGTTTAAATACAACAAATTGACTGATTCTCGTTTGTCGGTGTCCACTCATCACCGTCACTCAAGAAGACGAACAACAACAACATCGTCTTCATAATTATCTACTTTGGAATACAGAGAAGAAAACACTTGAGTTAAGGTGCGGAAGGCATAAACGTAAACGTCATTTCCTCGGTGGTGTTTGGGGTGGAAAGGAGATATTCGTTAGTAGTGGCAAAATTTATATCTAAATAACTTCGACTAGATCTAAGAACAGACAAAATGTTGACCAGCCAGCAAAATAGCTGGCAAAAACATCGCCATCATCGCACAGCCAAATATACCCTGTGCTTGGTATTGTTGTTGCAGTTTGTCACAGTCAGTCATCAATTTTATTTGCCGGGTCTAGCACCCGTAAACTATTGCATGAAGTCTGATGCATCCAGTAATTGCAAGGTAAGTTAATAGAAATGACTCAGTGATGTGGATTTTGTGTTTGCCGATTTGATTTCAAAAACAAAAAGCGTCTACTACCACTTCTAATGATAAGAAATTTCCGCATTTTTTTCGTTCTCTTTAATTTATGAATTCTTCTTATCTTGACACCAACAAACTACTCAATTAGTTTGCGACATAGTTTTTTAATTTAATTTTTTTTCAGTATTTTATCATAGATAAGTTTCATTTGTTGTTATGGGATTTTGTTCTTGGTTTATAAAGAGAACAAAAAGAAAAAACAAAAAAAAAAAAGAGATAAAATTTTAGGTTCTTTGGAATAACGTTAAGAAACAATATTTATTGAATTGTTTTTTTTAATCCTTTCTAATCTTATAGTGTGATAACTCATTTGTAATTGGTCATATATTGGAAAAAGTTTAGTTTATAGCCCGATTGCAGATTGTTTTGAAATATTTCAAACATTTATTCCTGTGTGCAGAAATCCTTATTTTCTGAGATATGGGTCTCCAAAGTTTCGTTGATACCCCTGACTTTCCCACGGCTTTTTAATATCAAATCATTAAATATCAATTTAATGCTTTCTTAGATATCGGCTTCCAAAATTCTTAAGGCTGTTATATAGATTTTTTCCTGTGGACAAAATCTCCCACACCTGCCCGATCTATACGATAATATATGTACACTATTAACTGAATGGAACATATAATTAGATGAAACTTAAATTTTAGAAAAAAAAACGACAGAAGCGGAGTACAAAAACTGTATTTTTTTTTTCTTTACTGTTTTTGAAACTCCATATCACTACTCTTTACAATAGTTAATAGTAGAGGGGTTTGTTTATTCAGCCTTTCAATAATAGTCAAATTATTAAGAACACTGGGGAATAACAAAAATAATCATATTTTATAACTCTATTCGAAGACCTATGACCCATTGTGATAACCCTAAAGACGTTGTAAGGAGAGAAAATAAAAGAAGATAGTTCGGCAAGTCGACAGCTCATCCGCCGTGGAGTTATACTACAGTGAATGGGTATGGAAAGTGTGACTTAAATCAAAAAACTGGCGGGATCTTTTTTTAGGGGACACTAGCTTACACCCACTACTTTGTTAGCGAACGTGTTAATTATTTAAACATATTATTTTCTTTTCACAGATAGCAGCATAGTCAGAAGAGCTAGTCAAACTACACTCCAATATTGACCATAATTACCTAATTTTAATACAAATTAGTTTCTTTGTTCCTAATTACGTACATACTTAGCTGGGTTGTGATAGATCTTTCGTTCCATAAGCCGAATTAGAAAATATTTCCTGGCGCGTTGGTCTTTTGCGCAGTTTTTCCAATTTGAAAGACCATTTTCGGCAATGTTGTCTTCGACTTGATCTTTCCGTCGCATTCTTGGCCTTCCCCTTCTGCGTGAATCATCAGCTTTTATATGCCCTCTGGGCTGGGACATCTTCATCCATTCTCACAACATGACCTAGCCAACGTAATCGCTGCAGTTCAATACGTCTAACAATGTCGATGTCCGAGAATAGCTGTTACAACTCATGGTTCATTCGACGGCGATATTCACCGTCAACGCAGATCGCAGATCTTTCGGAGAATTTTTCTCTCAAACACTCCAAGAGCTGCCTCACCTGCTTGCGCAAGTACCCATGCTTCAGATCCATATATCAGCAAGGCCACCTCTGCCGGGATGTGGCCTTGCTTTTGAGTTGTTTGCTCAAACCATAGTAGCATCTGTTGGCCATCACTATCCTTCTCCGAATTTCAAAACTGAGGTTATTAGTTTTATTTATGGCGCTATCGAGGTATATAAAATTTGACTACCTCGAAGATGTAGTTCTCAAGTTCCACAGTTGGTTCGAGTCAACTGAACGTCTCGCGCATCTTGAGCGTGGTCTTCTCGCCATTTACTGCCAGACCCACTTTGGCAGACTCCTTCTCAATTTGTTCAAAGGTGGCTGTTACCGCTTGCAATGTTCGACCCAATATGTCGATGTCATCGGCGTAGGCGAGTAGCATGTGTTGTTTGGTGTACAGAATGCCATTTCTGTTCACCTTTGCGTGTCGTATCACATTTTTCCAGCAGTATGTTAAAAATATCACATGACAAACTGTCACCATGTCTGAATCCTCGTTCGTTTTTTAAAGGGCTCAGATAGGTTATTTCCGACTTTGACTGCTGATCTTGTGCTATTTATAGTTATCCTGTATAGCCGTATTAATTTTACAGGAATGCCAAACGCAGACATGGCTTTAAAAGCCTCTGAGCGGATTGGGCTGTCGAATGCACCATTTACATTAAATTGGACGAAAATATATATGCGAGCTATATTTAAATTTGATCCGATTTTCTCGAAACTTAACACAAGCCATTCTAGACATAATTCAGTACACTATGCAAAATTTCGTAAAAATCGAACGATATATAATGACGTTGGTGTACCATTTACAAAAAATCGAAGGAAAATATATACATATTTAAGCTATATCGAAATCTGAATAGCTTTTCACCAATTTCAATAGGGTTCGTTCTTGGGCCAAATAAGTGACCTATACCAAATTTCATCCAAATCGGATTTTAAATGCGACCTGTACTTTGTTTACAATTTAACATCAACAGACTGACGGATATAAACCGACTATGTATATACTCATATGCATACGCATCTCTATCTCGATTCCTTTTGCCTGTTACAAACATATGCACAAAGACATAATACCCTGTACCACAGTGTGGTGAAGGGTATAAAAACAGACAACAATTACGATTTTGGTTCATTTCAAAATTTTCTGAGATATGCCCGTAAAGAAAAATGTTTTCCAAACAAAATAAAAAATGGGTATTTTTATGTATGAAAGGATGGTAGGGGAGAGAGGGGGGCACCTTTGAACACCTTTTTCATTCAAGGCTTATAACATTTTTTATTTTGTAATTTTTGGTTTCTTATAAATTTTAACTAATAGGTACATATGTAACCTTTAAAATAATATACATATGACATACTTTAAGCTTGATAAATATATTTTATTACTGTTTTAATGGACGAAGTCAAAGCATGAAGTCAGGCATTTTGGAACGACATGGTTTTTTACAGTGTTTATGTTCAAATATGTATGTATTTTATCCATACATATCAGAAATGCATTTATTTATTAAAAAATATATACAAAAAGTTTCGAAAATTAAAAAATTCAAATCAAAATCTTTTAAAATATAAAATGACTTAAAAACAAAAATTAATATGGTGAAAAATACAGTCAATTTCGTAATCTTATTAGCCCATTTGAAATTTTGAGAAATCGAAACCAAAAGTTAAAAACTCCGTTTTTTACTGGAGTTTATCGCGCATATTCAAAGGTGTCCCACCTGTGGCATTTTACGGAAATTTATAATAATTGTTTTGTAGAAAATATATATGAAAGAAAATACATTAGTTATGTTTGAAATGATTGCTGGAATGCAAAACAAATTGTTTATCGAAAGAAAACGATCAACGAATTCTTCCTGCGCCCTTACAACCAAGAGATTAAAAGTTTACAATTGCACTGCGAAAACATGGTCACCCATGCACAATTTGTCGACAACTGAAAAAGCTAGCAGATAGAGAACAAGATTGCCATATACAAAAATGTGGTTGCGGGTCGGAAAAATTTTAAACCGAGATTTTAAGAGCGCTGTTCAAAGGTGCCCCCCTCCCCCTATATAAAATCATTTAACTAATTATTCTAGCTAATAATTACTAACTAATCACGTAATCTCCCTTTAATTACATCTGTCCTTACTGATCAAAGGCGAGAAAGTATTTTACCAATACAAATGCGTTGTAGACCCCATTAAGTAAATATCTTTGATTAAGAAAAAATTCTCAAACAATTTACAAAAGTCCGCCCATCTGTCCTTCAAAAACTAATGTGCTTTCATTTTAAACACTAGTCGAATTTGTACTTCTCAATTTATGTTCTCACATATTCATATTACTGATTATATTCTCGTTTCTAAAGCATTTAACAATTTTTTGAATGCACAATAAACTTGTTGACAATGAACATATTTGTTATAAAATTTAAGTTTCTGACCCTTTTAATCTTCTGAGTTACCTACCTACCTTGGTTTTGGAATATGCTTTTGATAGTAAAGTTGACCCGCCGCTTTATGTCTTCGCAAGGCAAATGTTATGGCGTTGTTAGCATTTAATAAAATTACAATTTGTATTATAATTTTTGTTTATTAAGTGGACGCACTTTTGTTTCTGGGCAAAGAAATAATAATATCACTATTGCCATGTTGTGGGAGACTTAAACAAAATTGTGGAGAACTTTCCTATAGAAATTAAAAAATCATCAATTGTCATTCTTTTTCGCAGATATAGTGTAATATATATATATACTTCTTCAATCTTCTATAAAATATAGATAATTTTTTCCCTTTGTTTATTTTAATATAGATTGATCTTGTTTCTTTATTTGAAATATTTATAAACAAATTTTAATTGTATTGTTTTTGTATTTTCCTTCTTCTTTTTTTTGTTGCAGTCTAATGTTACCCTCTATGTTAATCGCTTGAACACCGAAGAATCTGTTATCCCCTATGAATATCATCATTTTGATTTTTGTATTGGCAATGAAAACAATTCGCCAGTCGAGAATTTGGGCCAAGTTGTATTTGGTGAACGTATACGTCCCGGCCCATATAAAATCAATTTCCTTGAAGACATCAAATGTAAGGCGGTAAGTACATTTCAACATTTTATATCTATTTTGATTGTTTGATGATAACCATCTAATCAATGTTGTATTTTTTTATGGAAACGTGTTATAACACGTGAACATATATTTGATATAGAATATTGAAGTTGTTGGAGCACTAAAATTGGTGATACATTAATTTTCCTTTACTTTTAAAATTACTGAGGGATTTCGAAGGAGGGGGAGGAGAGTAGTTTCATGTATATAATTATATTGTGTATAGCACTTGTGTAAACATACAATGTTTTCTTAGCAGTTTTTTTGTATATGTGTTTTACAAAGAAAACGACAATTATTTTTTTTAATGTAATTAAATATAGTAGAGGTTGGGTATATAGGTATATCAAAGGAATATTATATAGAGTAATATAATATATTCGTATAGAATTCAATGAATTTCCTCGAATTAATAATTGACACCATGGCGTAGGGTATGATAGATACCAATAAACGGCTCCGATTGGCTTCAACATTGCAAAATCTTGGTCCCACATTCATCTCAAATGTGGACACTGACCACACCGCGGTGTCACCTGATTCACCCATAAGAACTATAAAAAAATGGGTTGAGGCGTCGGGTTAGTTTCCCATACTCGGAAAACCCCTCCTACTAGAAAAAGGCAACCAAACCCCCTGATGTTGACGACCAACGCAAACCTATAAAGGAGCACGATCTGCACTTTGAATGTGCGCACGTTGTACAAAACAGTTTTCGCTTTGGAGGATGTACTCAAGAAGTACAAAACTGATATAATTGCCTTACAGGAAATGCGATGGAAAGGAATTGGCGTAAGTAAATCATATGATTACGCCACGTATTATAGCTGCCATAAAACGAGATATGAATTCGGCTGTGGATTTAGGTAAATAGAAGAATAAAATACCTTGTGTCCAGATTCACTCCAGTAGATTAGCGAATTGCTATAATCCGTATAAAAGCGAAATTCTTCTACATCAGTCTCATTTGCGCCCATGCTCTGACCGAAGACAAATATGAACTGACCAAAGACATTTTTTACGAGCGAAACTGCATATGACCCTGCTGCCCTGGCAATGGCATTAAAATTCTGCTAGGAAAAAATCGGAAAAAATTAAAAAATTACTTTCAAATGATCACTGACCTTACAAGGCAAAATTCAAATAACAAAAATTAATTCAGTTGAGCACAGCTATGGCTCGAACTTCGGTCCTCGGAGCAGCACAAATGTTGCCAGATCACTTAACATACTGAGCCATCAACATACTTCCAAAACGGTTGCGTAAAAACATATTTATACCATGGAAGCAATTGTAGGTGTGTGGATTAATTATCTAGTTAATTATCTATTCCTAGAATGAAGACAAATGTCGAACTTTGACAAAGTTGAATTTAATTCCCATATGAAAGTTTCGCATCAGGGCGGAATAAATACAAGTTATCAACATACGTACTTTGTAAAGCCACATAGCCCAATATGACTGATTATCCGCTTAACAATTGGCGAAACGCGTCGCATAATGGTGGGTACGTAGGTTCTTCATTGCAAAACTTAGATCATTAAGCTCGACTCGAAAGATTACAAATAGTCACTTAAAAAAAGGAACGGAAAATACTTTTGGTCCCACCGTCGGAAAATTCAGCCTCCTTGAAGAAACATCCGACAACGGTATGAGGTTGATTGACTTCGCAGCTGCAAAAAACATGGTGGTTAGCAGCACCAGATTCAAGCATCTCGATATATACAAGGACACCTGGATTTCTCCCGATCAAACAATGAGAAATCAAATCGATCATGTTGTGATAGACGGAAGGCATTCCGTCCAGTGTTTTAGACGATCGTTCGATATGAGAAGCGAATATAAATTCGGACCATTACCTTGTTGCAGCCAAGGTTCACACTCGTCTTAATGTAGCAACAAAGGTGCGATCTAATGTAACACGGAAACTCGACGTCGAAAGGCTGCAAACACAACAGATAGCAGAAGCCTACTCCACTTAACTTACCCACCTACTTGACGAAAGCACTCCTTGTCCCGATAATAATATTGAAGCACAATGGTAAAGAATTTCCCACTCCCTACAAACTACAGCAAAATAAACACTTGGTTACCAAAAACCACCATCAAGAAACCCATCGTTTCCACGACAGAGGGGTCTGCGATCCGAAACGACCCGAGTCTTACTCGGCCAACGTCTGTCACCTCAGCCCATTGTGTAAAAGCAATAGGGCTGCTACAACAACAACAACATCAAAAACCCATGGTACGATCCGGAGTGTCTTAATGCTACAGAGTTGAAAAACGCATCGGATAGGGCAACCCTGCAGACAGCAACAACACGTAATGTGGAATTATCTGGAGAAAAGGAAAGAATAGAAACGTATTTTCAAAAAAAAAAAAAAAAAAAAGAAGAAGAAAGAAAAATGTGAGCGTGAGCAAATCGAGATGTACTGGAGTCAGCAGGAAGTACGAAAATTGTACCAACGAGTAAAACACCAAACCCAAGGCTATGGCGCAGGTACATCTCCCTTAGAGACGAAGAAGAAAACCTGGTGACAGATGTGTTGAGGATCTGGAAGGAGCATTTTGAACACGAGATTGCCGAATGCGGTCATTTTGACCATTTTTCAATTTCAAGTACAAAAACAACTGTGTATAAATTGACAAAGTTTTTTTTTTTAATTTGGTGACTTTTTTATAATAAACGTAATTCTATGTTGTAAAAAGTCACCAAATTTAAAAAAGCGTCATTATATGCACAGTTTTTTTTGTACTTGAATTGAAAAACTGTCAAAATGACCGCCTTCGACAATCTAGTGTTAAAAGCTTCTGGTATCAAATAGTCGCGGTGAAGGAGGTACCCCAGAACCAAAAAAGATGACGGTATAGATTGTATACCACCTAGCCAAGAAGAGGATGAGGCCAGAGTAGGAAGTAATCGGCTGAAGAACAATAAAGCAGCAGGTGCCGATGGATTACCGATGCCAAACTATTCAAGACCGGTGGTCATATGCTGGTGAGGAGCATGCAGCAGCTAATTAGTACAATACAAAAAAGGAGGTCAGACGATATGTGCCAATTTTAGAGGAATTAGTCTCATTCCCATCGCATTCTCATTCTCATCGTGCTGTGTGAACGGATGAAGCCAACGGTCAATGACATTATTGGACAATACCAATGCGGCTTAAGGCCTGGCAATTCCAATTTCACACTGCGCTAAATCCTGGAAAAGACCCACAAGAAACATATCGACACATTTCACCTATTCGTCGACTATAAATCCACATTCGACAGTCCTATCTGTTCAGAGGTTTTTAAAGTCATATCAGCGTTTGGCATTCCTGCAAAATTAATACGGCAATGCAGGATAAATTTATCTGACACAAGGAGGCATTTAATACCGAACGAGGATTCAGACAAGGTGACAGTCTGTCGTGTGTCGTTTTTAACCTTCTGCTCGAAAAGGTGATACATAAAAAAATGCTATTCTGTACACCAAACATCATATGTTACTCGCCTACGCCGATGACATTAAATGGCGAGAAGAACAAGCTGATGCTATCAACGCACAAGACGTCAAGTAGACTCGGGCCAACAGTGGAACTTTTATATATACCTCTCACATCAGCTTTGAAATCACTAGAAGAATAGTGTTGGCCAACAGATGCTACTATGGCCTGAGTAAGAAATTGAGGAACAAGGCCACCTCTCGTCAGACCAAACTCACACTCTACAAGACGCTGATACTACCCGTGCTGTTGTATGGAACTGAAGCAGTGTAAAGTGTGTTGAGAGAAAAATTCTCCGAAAGATCTACGCGCCGATTTACGTCGACGGTGAATATCGCCGTCGAATGAGCCATGAGCTGTACCATCTATTCTCAGACATAGACAAAGTCAGACTTATCGAGCTGCAGCGACTATGTTGGCTAGGGCATGTTGTGAGAATGGATGAGGAGGCACCAGCTCAAAATGCATATAAACGTTAACCATCTGATTCTGGTTCACGCGGAAGGGAAAGGTACGAATTAGATGGACAGATCAAGTGGAAGACAACATCTCGGAACAAGACCGACGCGCCTGGAAATCTTTTTTAAGCTCGGCTTATGGAACAAACATTCTGTCTGCTAAGTAGTAAGTAGCATCCTAGCTAACGAGAAAATGATAATGTATAGTTCTTTCTTACACGAATAGTATGCTTATTCAATCGCCAAGTTGTCTATTTACCCTCCAAAATCAGACAATGAGAGGTAAAACGATAACAGATTTCTTGATATTATTTGAAGAATTGTCTTAATAAATTCATCTGAATTTTTTGATTACAACATTGGGACAGGTTGTAGAGTCCTCTCTTTAGTATATTCATCAAGCTAGGAGAATATCGAATGACTTGACATTCCTAAGGTTGCTAAGGTTTTCTGTGATTATATAGACTTCTATAAAGGTCTTGCCTTTGGAACAGGTCTACAACGTTTGTGTATTTATTATTGTGTACCCATTCTGATCCATGTTTACCGGACTAAATTCGTGCATATATTGGTCCCCCATTTCTTTATTCTAATATTTTAATGTCAAACTCCTCATTTTCTTTACAGGTCTGTACAAAAACCTATGTTGGTGGTGATTCGGATAGCGATCGACGTATGATGGTCCTTAAGAAGGGCATAAGCTTGAATTATCAACATCATTGGATTGTTGATAATATGCCAGTGACATGGTGTTATCCATTGGAGAATAATAAACAATATTGCAGTACCGGTTTCCCAATGGGTTGTTTGGTGCGCGGTGAAAGTGATGCTGGCTGTTTGATAAATCCCAACTACAATAGACGTGGCTATTATTATCCCTTCAATCATGTCGATTTGAAGATAACCTATCACAGTGGCCAAACCGAAGAATGGGGTGTTGGTTTCCGTGCTAATGGTGGTCGTATTATTTCCGTTAAAGTAACACCACGTTCCATTAATCATGTTGATCTGAAGAATTTGAATTGTGACAATACAGATCCATTGGCCATTAAGGGTAGTCCATTGGCTGCTGGTGAAAAATTGTCCATAATCTATACTTACAGTGTTGAGTTTACCCGCAACGATAATGTCAAATGGTCATCAAGATGGGATTATATTTTGGAATCAATGCCTCACACAAATATTCAATGGTTTTCGATTTTGAATTCGTTGGTTATTGTGTTATTCTTATCGGGTATGGTGGCCATGATTATGTTGCGCACCTTGCACAAAGATATTGCCCGTTACAATCAAATGGAAAGTGGTGAAGATGCTCAGGAAGAATTTGGTTGGAAATTGGTACATGGTGATGTATTTCGTCCACCGAGAAAGGGTATGCTGTTGTCGGTGTTTTTGGGTTCGGGTATTCAGGTTTTCTGTATGACATTGATTACATTGGCATTTGCCTGTTTGGGTTTCTTGTCGCCCGCCAATCGTGGTGCATTGATGACTTGTTCGATGGTATTGTTTGTGGCATTGGGCACCCCGGCTGGTTATGTTTCGGCACGTATATATAAGAGTTTCGGTGGCATCAAGTGGAAGAGTAATGTCATATTGACATCAATGTTGTGTCCAGGGTAAGTGGGGTGGAATGGGAATTGATTTTTTGTTTATTAATTGTTGTTTCCTTTTGCAGCATTGTTTTTGGCCTTTTCTTTGTAATGAATCTCGTTTTGTGGGGAGAAGGCTCTTCAGGAGCTGTACCATTTAGTACATTGATTGCCTTGTTGGCCTTGTGGTTTGGTGTCTCCGTGCCCCTCACATTTGTGGGTGCCTACTTTGGATTCCGTAAGAGGGTGAGTTGGAAATTATTGAATTGTTTATTTTTATTGAGAAATCATTTTTGTTTATCTCTCTCTCTCTATCTCTCTTTCAGTCTCTGGAACATCCCGTACGCACAAATCAAATACCTCGTCAAATACCCGATCAATCGATTTATACTCAACCGATTCCCGGCATCATTATGGGCGGTGTCTTACCCTTTGGCTGTATTTTCATTCAACTCTTCTTCATACTCTCTTCGATTTGGTCTAACCAAATGTACTATATGTTCGGTTTCCTATTTTTGGTCTTTGTCATTTTGGTCATCACCTGTTCGGAGACCACAATTCTATTGTGCTATTTCCATTTGTGTGCAGAAGATTATCACTGGTGGTGGCGTTCCTTCTTAACGTCTGGCTTCACGGCAGTGTATCTCTTCATTTATTGCTGTCATTATTTCGTGACAAAGCTGTCGATTAAGGACGCCCCCTCAACATTCTTATACTTTGGCTATACGGCAATTATGGTATTCCTATTTTTCCTGCTGACCGGTTCAATTGGGTTCTTTGCCTGTTTCTGGTTCATACGCAAAATTTACAGTGTTGTAAAAGTCGATTAAAACCGGATACGTAGACATTTAAAATGGCTTTATTTTTATTACGATTTATATAGCTTTTTAAGCTATTATTATAACTTTTTTTATTATTATTATAAAGTGTGTTGTGACTCCTCGTAAGTGTCGTACTGTTGTTTGGCCCGAGAGGATTCTTGACATCATAAAAAATGATAACAAAAGAAAGAAAAAAGAATTATATTTAAGTTGTGATTTATTTCAATATATAGAATTAACGTAAAGATATGTGTCTCTGTGTATTCTGTTCGTTTATTTTCGTATTCGATCGGTAAATGAATGATGAAAAGTGGAAGGCACTACAGTACAGTGCCGGTAGCATACTTATGAAATATGTGGCCAGTTTTTTTTTTTTTTTTTGATTTGTGTCTTTTGAAATCAGTGTGTAGCCGTCACTATTTACACATATCTTTTGATTGAAACGCGCAATAAATTTATCCGTAAAAACAAACCAACAAATAAAATGTATTAAAACATTTCCTCTTCATACAAATTCCCATAAAAATAATGTGCATAATAAAAATACATAGAGGTCTAATTGACTTTACAAAGGAGACTAGATATTCCTTTCAGACATTCTACTTCTTTTTTTATTTCCGAATTTATATATTTTCCTTCGTAGCGTTTTCCCGATTATGCTTTTCTTGCACAAAGTATTTCTTCGTTCATGTTTGATTTTGTTTTTCGTTTAATTAATTTTGTACTATTTTGTCCATATTCTAAATTCCTCATATTTAATAATAACAATTAATAATACAAATAATAATGTAGAGAAGACAATGATAATATAATGTTATTGCCATTTCTTTTTGTAATAAAAAACAAAACGAGAAAATAAACAAAAAATAATAGTAATAAAGAATAATTTCATATAAAATTAATAAAAATTAGTTTAAAATATTTAAACTATATTTAATAAATAAAACACAAAAAAAAAAAAAACAAATGTATAGACTATAAAGCCAATTTTAATTTAAGATATGGAGAAAATGTAGCAGTATGTTTCTGTGGTGCTGATATAACAACGGATGACAAGAGGCGAGCGCTTAAAATCAGCAAATAATTCGTCGAGCTGGCTTGTGACCTTCCTTCGCTTTCCCCTTCTGCGTGAACCATTTTTATACCCTTCAACACACTTTGGTACAGGCTATTATGTCTTTGTGCATATGTTTGTAACAGGCAAAAATAATAGAGATAGACCCTTGGCTCCTTTTGAGAATATGCATAGAATCACTTTCTGAGTCGATTTATGCATGTCCGTCCGTCTGTAAATGTTAAATTGTAAACAAAGTACAAGTCGAATTTATGATCCGATTTGGATGACATTTGGCACAGCTCACTTCTTTGGCCCAAGGACGAACCCTATTGAAATTCAAGAAAATCGGTTCAGATTTGGATATAGCTCCCATATATATTTTCATCCGAATTAATGTAAGTGGTGCACCAAAGTCCTTATATACCTTTCGATTTGCACGAAATTTGGTATAGCGCACTGAATTAAGTTTAAGTTTTGTGAATATCGGTTCAGATTTAGATATAGCTCCCATATATATTTTCGTCTGATTTAAGTTAAATATATTTCGATATGCCCGAAATTTGGCATAGCGTAGTGAATTGCGTGCATAATGATGTGTTCTAAGTTTCGTGAAAATCGGTTCAGATTTAGATATAGCTCCCATATATAGTTTCGCCCGATTTTAGGTATTTGGTGCACCAAAATCTCTGGGAATCTTTTAATTTGCACGAATTTTGGCATAGCGTACTGAATTATGCCCAAAAAATGTGTGCTAAGTTCCGTGAAAATCGGTTCAGATTTAGTTTTAGCACCCATATATATTTTCGTCCGATTTTAGGTAATTGGTGCACCAAAGTCTCTGAAAATTATTCGATTTGCACGAAATTTGTCATTGCGTACTGAATTAAAGCTAGAATGACGTGTTCTAAGTTTCGTGAAAATCGATATAGATAAATAACAAAAATGCGTCGTCTGTTAGGATACATATGTAGAATATACCCCAAAGTGGTGAAGGGTGTCATATAGTCGGCCCAGTCCGACTTTACAACTTTCCTTACTGGTTTTCATTTCAAAATTGCCATTTATTTACAAAATTAAGTCAGGTTACAGTTCTACAAAAAAACATTCTCCTATGCCATATGGCTTACAATAAGGAGACTACGAAACTTAAAGCTATTCTAGTGCTTGAGATTGAGACTTCATTTATTGAAATAGTTATGAAGGTTTTCCATGTTCACGTTCAGTCTTTTTTCCACGGTGATACCAAAGCGTCCTTGCAACGCCAATAGCACATCATCAGCATACGTTAACAGCATTCCTCCTTCAGGTGGTCCTGGTATGTCACAGATGAACAAGTTGTACAGAACTGGTGCAAACAGAGATACTTGTGGTATCCCTGCCTTGACGCTACTAAGAGAGCTTGTCCTCGACTCGTACTCTTAAGACTCGATCATTAAGGAAACTTGTCACCATACGGCAAGTTTGTAGATCGATGCCAAACGATTGCATTTTATATAACATGCCATGTTGCTATACTGTATCGAAGGCTTTGGCAAAGTCTTAGCCAACAGCTATGGTTCTTTTTTTAGCTTGAGTCCTTCTGTGACATATGTTGAGAATGCGGTTGAGTGCTTTGGCCGAAATCCAAACTGACAGTCTCTATGAATCCTCCTTTCATCAATAACCCGTTTGATGCGTCGTAGCAGGAAGTGCTCAAACAATTTCCCAAAGGGCGATAACAGGGAAATTGGTCTGTAGCTTCCACGCAGGCTGGCATCTGCTCCAGGTTTTGGTATTGACACAACTAGTGCTTCCTTCCAGGCTGTTGGGAAATAGCCGATGTTGAGGCATGCGTGAACCATGCCATCGTTTTTATATGCCTTTTTGTGCTGGGGCATCCTCATTCATTCTCACAACATAACCTAGCCAACATAGTCTCTGCAGCTCGATCATCTGACAATATAGATGATACAATTCATGGTTCATTCGACAATTCATCTTATTCTTATAACAGCACGGGTAGTATCAGCGTCTTGTAGAGTGTGAGTTAGGTCTGGCGGGTGGCCTTGTTTTTAAACTGACCGTACTTAGACCGTAATTGCATCTGTTAGCCAAGACTATTCTTCTTCGAATTCCAAAACTGAAGTCACTAGTTTTATTTATGGCGGAGTGCCATCTCTATTCACATTTGCATCTCGTATGACCTTTTCCAGCAGGTTGTTAAAAATGTCACACGACAAACTGTCATCTTGTCCGATTACTCGACCGGTTTTGAAGGGCTCCGAGAGGTCATTTCCTCTAACTGCTGACCTTGTGCCAGTAAAATGTATCCTGTATAACCGTATTAATTTCGCAGGAATGCCGAACGCAGACATTGCTTTAAACACCTCTGAGCGGATTTGGCTGTCGAATGCAGCTTTATAGTCGACGAATAGGTGGAATATGTCGATGTGTTTTCATTTTTTTCAGGAATTGACGATTGATTAATTTGAAAATCTGGTCAAAGGCAATGACCAAGGAGTCATTGAGTACTGCCCAATCCTTCAGATGTTCGAGTTGCAGAAATAAAATTCCGAGATATCATCACAGTTGCAACCGATTGCTAAACATGCGAGTCGAATACCAAACTGACCAGCAAACGTTGTGAGGTTGTGTCGTACCATAAGAGTAGTTGGAGGAATGGTCAGGGGTCATCGTCGCTTTAGAGAATTGCCCAATCCTTTAGATGTGCGAGTAACAGAAATGCATTTCCTGGAAATCATCACAGTTGCAACCGCTTTCTAAACATCCGCATCGAATAACAAACCGCCTAGCAGACGTAGTGGAAGGAAGGCAAAAGAATAGTTGGCGAGTATAAGCGGAAGAAGTGGTTAGAACATCTGAAGTGCTACAACATCGGCACCGGGTGGAGTGAATTCTGGGCAAAGGTTAACTCCCTCTCGAATCCTGGAACGAAGGATGATTGGACTTCTCTCTAAATGACACTATATGTACAAACGCCGGTATTGCGTGGAAATCAGAAACTATAAGTCAAAGACCTTAGAGTCAAACAAGGATATGCTCTAGGTAGAGTGATATATCCGGAACTGCTTCACATCTACTTTTCGTTATTACACATCCTCGGATGGCATTGAGATAATTCAGTTCGAGGCGTATGGACCAACAATGATAAGTTGATTTCATATTTCGTTGACAAATTATCCTCCTCGAATGTGCAGGTCGAGGGATCCATAATTCAGAACACTAATTGCTCTAGGAACCACATTCGATATTCTCTATAAGCCATTTACGCCAAGCCACTGCTATCTGTGATAAGTTCAGGGGCAATAATAAGATTCTGAAGTCACTAGCCGACAGTACTTGGGTAGCTGATAAAGAAACTTAGTTGACAACCTAAAAAACAATAGACCGGATTGTGGTGAGCTATGCGGCTTCAGTGTGTATGTGCTACTCAATGGAAAAACATTCAATTCTGCCAAAATGCTGCACTAAGGTCTGTAGCAGGATCCCTCCTCATAACTCCGATCTACCACATACCTGAGATGACGAATATCCGTCTAGTCCGCCAACCCAACAATATTTGAATTTTCGTTGCTACATTGCATTCAGAATTGGGGCCACTAGGTTCGGATGCTTTAAATTCAATTTAAACCCAACATATAAATTTGAGGTAACTGGTTATAGACGAAGTATCAATCGTAGGAGCTGAATTGTTTTCCTATTTAGATGCAATTTAGAACAATTTTTATTCTTTAGCTTCATTTCATTTTTTTCATTTTTGCACAATTTTCAGTTTTTACATTTATTAGCAAATCAACACGGAACTATGTGAGCAAAGGAACTATAAAAAGCGAAGGAACTATATGGAGCAAAGGAACTATATGGATCGAAGGAAGGATCTATATATGGAAAAAACGAAAAAAGAACGATTAAAGGGAGAGATTCAAAAGAACTATATGGAGCAAAGGAACTATATGAAAAAAAACGAAAAGAACAATGAAAGCGAGAGATTCAGAGGAACTATGTAGGAGTCGGAACTATATTTAGCAAAAGAACTGTATGGAGTAAAGGAACTATATGGAGCAAAGGAACTACTTCCTTTTTAAAAAAGAACGAGAAATATCGATCCGCTGAGTGAACTTGACTGCCCAACTCTAATCCAGATCTTTCAGATTGGAACAGCAACGCAACGAACCATCTAAACCAAAAATTCATCGTCCCATAGACCTATGGCGAAAATCAATATTTTTCTTCAAAGAGCCTTCTCTAGGCCTAATTTCGTCGAAATTTTGACTATATTCTTAAATAAATAATTCCAGCCTCATTTGTCTACATTTATGATCGATTAACATTTTTATTTGGCCAACAAATTGATGCCACCCAAAGGCAGGCTGACTTAAAACTACACAACTTTACATTTAACATGAAATTGAGGAATACAATACTGATATTTTATATTTATACGCATCTGATGTATTCGTTGAACTTGCAATTGCCTTTCCATCGACTCATATCCAATGAGTTAATTGCATAGTTCCATCTTGTGCCCGTTGCGTATCCATAACACTCATTTGACGTACTAGACGTCGCATAGAGGGTCGCGTCGGGCGATTAACATCTAGGGGTGTACGTTCATCGATTATTGATTTGGGTCGAGAACGAACTGAATGTCGCTTCGATGAAGAACCTGATGAGGTTTTCATTTCCAGTTCCACATCGGAACCGGCATTTGATGCCAGGACATCCAGATTTTCATAGGATGCCTGTTGTGATGACAGGACTTGACTGAAATAAGTGAAAATCACAAATATGTTAATGGAAAAAATAATTTAGGGTTTTAGGACTATTTCATACCTCTCTGGCTTACAGCTGCAACAGTTTTTAATAGTCCAGTCCTTGCCAAATTCTTCGCCCTCTTCGATGGTTTGCGGCAAACGATGATGCAAGGTTTCGGGCAAACGTAATCCAGTAATGCCACCCAACATTGACATGAAACCCATTATTACCAAGGGGAGTTTGAGATTCTCCTTGCCCTGAAAAATAGCAAATAGCTTTAAAAATTCGAGGCAGACTGCTTGAAATATTCTTTAAAAAATCCACGCCTTGGATAGTCGTTGAAAAAATATTCTTGAAAAATATTCCGATCTAAATCTTACCAGATATGTAACGAAAGGTATAACAATTAGCCCCAGACCACCAACATAACTGGATACCCCAATGCCAATACCTCGAACTTGTGTGGGATATAGTTCGCCAGCAAATGGATAAATAATCAAAAAGGAGGCTGATAGTAATGCCTTCGATATTAAATACAAATAGAGGGTCTCATCCACGGCATCATCTGGTAGCATTACCGTGATGACACAAGCTACACCTCTGGAAAGAGATCCCACAAAATTAAAAATTTTATACAATTTCCCGACATATAACCCTACCCCAATATCATGGATAGCGACAAAGGCCAACGACGTCCCCATGTATCCATCAGATACCAACATACCAAATAGCTTGGTATCTCAACAGCGGCCGATAAAAAGAAGCTGACATACTGATTGCTACCCAACGAGGGGCCATAATAGCTCAGGCCCAAATATACCGTTTCATTGGCAAACCAACTGAGGGTAATTAAAAGGGTCTTCAGACGCATATTAGGAGTTCTGCAAAATAGAAAAAAAATGTTAAAAATATGTATCACTTTTCTCCAAACATTTCCCACACACCTGCACAAATCGGAAACTCCAGCATTGACATGTTTTTTCTTCTCCTTCAGTTTGTCACGTGAGATTTGAGCTTCTAGTTTTGTTTTAATGACGGGAGGAAATTCGTGACCATTAACACGTGCCATATTTTCCAAAATCTTTAAAGCTTCCTCAAGACGTCCTCTCATTAGAAGCCAGCGTGGTGATTCTGGCATAATGAATAAATACAGGAAGTAGGCATAGAACGGGACGGATGTGTAATAAGAAAGTTTGACCCAATCCCTTTCCAGATATGTTACAACCGATAATATCATAATGGCCGAGGTATAAAACGTACAGGTCATGACGGTAACGAAGGAGCGATAACTTTCTCCGACCAGTTCCAGGGCTGCAATGAAAAGACGGAAAACATTTTTTAATTAATAATTAATAGGCATGGATTTTTTAAAGGGTTACAAAAACCACCATCAAGAAACTCATGGTACTATCAGGAGTGTCGTAATGCTGCAGATGTGAAAAACGCAGCGTATAGGGGAACCCTGCAGAGAGTAACAACATGTAATGTGATGGAGAATTATCGGGAGAAAAGGAGAGAGGAGAAACGTATTTTCAGAAAAAAGAAGTAAGAACAAGAAAAACGTGAACGTGAGCAAATCAAGATGTACAGGATTCAGAATGAAGTCCGAAATTTCTACCAACGGGTAAAACACCAAACCGAAGCTTTGGAGCAGGCACATCCTCCTGTAGAGATGAAGAAGGAAACCTGGTGACATATACAGACATCGTGCTGAGGATCTGGAAGGAGCATTTTGAATCGCATATAAAGTGCTATCCAGCGTGCTGTGTGAACGACTGAAGCCAATGGTGAATGACATTATTGGACCATACCAATGCGGTTTCAGACCTGGCATATCCACCATTGGCCAGATTTTCACTCTGCTACAAATCCTGGAAAAGACTCACGAAAAACAAATCGATACATTCCACCTATTCCTCGACTATAAAGCCGCATTCGACAGCCCTATCCAGAGGTTTTGAAAGCCATGTCTGCGTTTGGCATTCCTTCAAAATTAATTCGGCTATGCAAGATAACTTTAACTGGCACAAGATCAGCAGTTAAAGTCGGAAAGAACTTCCCGGAACCCTTTAAAACCGAACGAGGATTCAGACAAGGTATCAGTTTGTCGTGTGACCTTTTTAACATCCTGCTGGAAAAGGTCATACGAGAGGCAAAAGTAAACAGAAATGGCACTCTGTACACCAAACAACACATGTTACTCGTTTACGCCGATGACATCAACATAATGGGTCGAACACTGAGAGCGGTAACAGCCACATTTGAATAAATTGAGAAGGAGTCTGCCAAAGTGAGTCTGGCAAAGTGAGTCCGCCATAACTAAAACTAATGACATCTGTTAAGAAATTCGGAGAAGGATAGTGTTGGCTAACAGATGTTACTATGGTCTGAGTAAGCAACTCAAAAGAAGGCCACCTCCCGCTAGGCCAAACTCATACTCTACAATACGGTGATATTACCCGTGCAGTTATATGAATTTGAAGCGTGGGTACTTACGCAAGCAGATGAGGCAGCTCTAGAAGTGTTTGAGAGAAAAATTCTCCGAAAGATCTATGGGCCGATCTGCGTTGACGGTGAATATCGCCGTCGAATGAACCATGAGTTGTACCAACTATTCTCGGATATCGGCATTGTTAGACGTATTGAGCTGCAGCGATTACGTTGGCTAGGTCATGTTGTGAGAATGGATGATGATGCCCCAGCCCAAAATGCATATAGAAGCGCACCAGCTGATGGTTCACGCAGCAGGGGGAGGCCATGAATAAGATGGAAAATTATTGCCCAATATGATCTTTCAAATTGGAGAAACTGCACAAAAGACCGACGCGCCTGAAAATCTTTTTATACCCTTCACCACACTGTGGTACAGGGTATTATGTATTTGTGCATATGTTTGTAACAGGCAAAAGGAAACGAGATAGACACATGGTTTCTTTTGAGAATATGCATAGAATCACTTTCTAAGTCGATTTGTGCATGTCCGCCCGTCTGTCCGTGTGTCTGTCTGTGCATGTTAAATTGTAAACAAAGTACAGGTCGCATTTATGATCCGAATTGGATGAAAATTGACATAGCTCACTTATTTGGCCCAAGGATGAACCCTATTGAAAATGGGGAAAATCGGTTCAGATTTAGATATACCTCCCATATATATTTTCGTCCGATTTAAGGTAAATGGTGTACCAAAGTCCCTATATATCTTTCGATTAGCATGAAATTTGGCATATCGTACTGGATGGAGTCTAGAATGATGTGTGTAAAGTTTAGTGAAAATCGGTTCAGATTTAGATATAGCTCCCATATATATTTTCGTCCGATTTAAGGTACATGGTGTACCAAAGTCCCTATATATCTTTCGATTTTCCCGGAATTTTGCATGGGGTACTGAATTATGTCTAGAATGATGTCCGTTAAGTTTAGTGAAAATCGGTTCAGATTAAGATATAGCTCCCATATATATTTGCACAAGGTACATGGTGTAGCAAAGTCCCTAAATATCTTTCGATTAGCACGAAATTTGGCACAGCGTACTGAATTAAGTCTACAACAATATGTGTCAAATTTCGAGGAAATCGGTTCAGATTTCGATATAGCTCCTATATATATATTTTCGTCCGATTTTAAGTAAATGATGCACCAAACTCCTAATGCTTATGAGTTATTTATCCAAATAATCAACGGGTGTCCGATTGATATTTGCTTTAAATAGATTTACATAATTTTGATTGATTATATGAAGCAACTCTATATCTGGCCAAATGAAAAATTTAGTATAGGTTGCAGAATGGATCCAATATGAATTCGTCTGATAGAATTAATCAGTTGAATATATCCAAAGTGGTGAAGGTTTTCATATAGTCGGCCCCGTCCGACTTTACTACTTTCCTTACTGGTTTTTAAGATCGGCTTATTGAACGAATGTTCTGTCACAAGCTAGCTAAGTAAGTAATCAAGGCTTGGATTTTTTAAAGAATGTTTTTTAAGGACTATCTAAGGCGTGGGTTTTTTAAAGAATATGTTTTCAAGGACTATTCCAGGCATTGATTAAAAAAAATATATTTTTTCAAGGACTACCAGCGTGTGAATTATATAGTTAAATTATTATATACTTTCAAATATATACTCACATATAATAAATGGAATTTGATATACTGCCGGTATGGTGAGTCCGACAATGACACGACTACCAGCCCAGGTCCAAAAATCCTTGCTTATCGATGTAATGAGGCTACCAACGAGCAATGTGGCCAAACAAACAAAATACGATGTACGACGACCGGCACGATCATTTAGCAAACCAAACAAATACACACCAATGGGACCACCAACATTGAGGGCAGCCAAACCAATTGTCGGATAAATATCCTTATCGCATACGAGATCATACTACGGAGGATATAATTATAAACATTATTATCAAATTACCTTATGATTTCGATCGAATACAAATATACAATCATTATGGACCATGAAATGATTAGTATTTCGAAAACTAGCATTACCTACGATACACTCAAATATTATATGTGATGAAATAGTAAAAAGTCTTAGTTTAGGATGACTTTATCAAAATTTCGTAGTGGACCCATCCATACGTCAATTACAATTGAGGACCACACTTCAGTGGTATTGTACTCCCAACCCTCTGGACATTTTTCAATTGGCCATGTTAGATCAGGCTTCAAATCGTTGATGGTGGCATTTTCAAGTAGTTGTAACCAATTAACGGCATATCGATAACATTTGCTGTGTTCTCCGGTATGGTGATCCTGTAAAGTCAAGAGAATGGGTTAATGGGATTTGTTTAGAACAGAAGATCTCTTAGAGATATTCTACATACTGAAGACCTCCTTTATAGGCAGAATATTTTCTAAAGGTGAATTTCTAAGAGTTGTATGAAAGTTAAAGAAACTGTGGAATTGATGAATCATCCGTTAACAGCCCTTTGTTATTTTTTAGTAGAAATATTTGCAGCTTAATGATAACCCAAAATACCAAACTGCAACCAATTCAGTTACAACTCTTGCCCAAACTACCGAATATTGGGGGGGTGTTATGTCCCTACATTAAATATGTTAATGTGACAACCGTAAATATTGACAGTTGCAAATGTCATTTCTCTACTTATGTTTTATAATCCTAGTAGTTAAGAATTCTTGAAATAGACATCATTGTCTTCCCCAAAGAACGGAGACGGATAAGAATCACGACCATCCCCGAAAGGGGAAAAGACCCGGCATTGGTACAAAATTATAGACCTATTGCACTCATGTCCACCTCTCAAAAAATCATTGAGAGTGCCATCAAAGATAAAATACTACAGTTCATTGAAACGAACAAAATCTTACCACATCGGTCTTATGCTTTCAGACCCGGAAGAATTACGACGACCTGCATCAACGATGTAATAAACTCCATACAAATCTTGAAAAAATTCGGAAACCATGTGGTAGATGCATGTGTCGACGTTGAAAAAGCGTTCGACAACAACGACATTTCCAAGTTGGGCAGAATTCTGTTCGAAAATGGTTTAAACACTCATATAATAAAATGGATAGTGGATGGAATGAAATATAGAAAACTGGAACTAGGAAAAAAACTCAATAATTGTTAAAAATGGATAGCCACATGGCAGTGGACTCAGTCCAATTCTTTTCAATTTGTACACGGCTCAATTGCACAAAACATCTTCGGATGGTGCTATAGTGTATCAATTTGCAGACGATTTTTTTATATTATGCTATGACAAAACATATCTCCAAGCAAGGAACTTATTAGTAATGGAACTAAACCATTTCAGTTCCAACTGCGCAAATCTGAGTTTAAGTTTCAACATGGAAAAAGTAAGTACAATGCATTTTTGCAGAAGACCAAGGAAACTAGACATCACCATCAATTGAATCACTCTCAGCCAAACAACCAGCATCAAGTATTTAGGTGTACATCGCATCCAGTGGATCACCTAAAATACATGTAGACAATGCCGTCAAAAATGTCGATAAAGCCTCCGTATTATAGGTGGTTCTAAATTCGGAGTATCTCCTTCAAAAGTACTACACTTCAACAAAGCGTGCGCACGTGCAAAACTAGAATACGGCGCAGCTGTCATATCCAATCTTACAAAAACATCGGAAAAAAGGATCAAAACATGTGTAAATGGTTTACTTCGAAAGGCTCTAGGATTAATTTAATCCATTAATTTAATTTTATCCATTTATATATATATATATATTCACGAAGCTTAGCAACATCCTTCTAGACTTAATTCAGTACCCTATACCAAAATTCGTGCAAATCGAAAGATATATAGGGACTTTGGTGCACCAATTACATAAAATCGGACGAAAATATATATGGGAGCTATATCTAAACCTGAACCGATTTTCACCAAACTTAACACACATCATTCTAGCCTTAATTCAGTATACTATGACAAATTTTGTGCAAATCGAAAGATATATAGGGACTTTGGTGCACCAATTACTTAAAATCGGATGATACATATGTATCTAAATCTGAACAGATTGTCACGAAACTTTGCACACATCATTGTAGACTTAATTCAGTACGTTATGCAAAAATCCGTGCGAATCAAAAGATTCAGGGACTTCATTGGACTATTTACCTAAAATCAGGGGAAGCTACATATGGGAGCTATATCTAAGTCTGAACCGATTTTCACGAAACTTTGCACACATCATTTTAGACTCAATTTAGTACGCTGTGGCAAATTTCGTGCAAATTCCAAGATATATAGGTATTTTGGTACACCATTTACCTTAAATCGGATGAAAATATATATGGGAGCTATATCTAAATCTGAACAGATTGTCACGAAACTTTGCACACATCATATTAGACTTTATTTAGTACGCTGTTCCAAATTTCGTGCAAATCGAAAGATATATAGAGACTTTGGTGCATCATTTACCTTAAATTGGACGAAAATATATATGGGAGCTATATCTAAATCTGAACCGATTTTCTCCAATTTTAATAGGGTTCATCCTTGGTTTCTTTTGAGAATATGCATAGAATAACTCTCTAAGTCGATTTATGCATGTCCGTCCGTCTGTCAGAATCGGATACTAGGTCAATGAGAAAATAAACAAACTACGACTTCAATGGTACAACAT
This sequence comes from Musca vetustissima, assembly GCF_032173495.1. Lineage (NCBI taxonomy): Eukaryota > Metazoa > Arthropoda > Insecta > Diptera > Muscidae > Musca > Musca vetustissima. Next base: position 97,917 of record NW_026872654.1, read on the forward strand.
TTTTTTCACCGATGGTTCAGTATTGGATCCCACATCTGGAGCAGCATTCCTCCATGTAAACTCAAACTCCATTGAATCTTTTTACACAAACAAAAAACTGCCCTCAATGACAGCCGAAATTTTAGGTTTTCTTCAAGCACTAATGTATGCAAAAGAGAAAGCGTTTACTAAAATCGCCATCGTATCAGACAGTTTCAGCGGTATTAAAGCAACGAATACATATAAATTGGCCAATAAATGACGCTATTTCAAAAATTCAAGATTCACTTTGGGACGAATGGACTAATGAATACTCCAACATTTCCCTTCAAAACAACTTTCATTTTTACAAAATTTTCCCGAAATAGAACAACATGGTTCAAAAACTCAAAACTCACTGCCGGTGACCAGAAACCCATAATTTTCAATACTTTACAACCTAGAATTTATATGCAAAATATCAAAGCTCTATCTGTAATATATAAATCGACATAGAATTGTAGTCCGATCAAGAATATATGGGGGCCTCCGTGGTGTTTTAAACCGAACAATGAATTTTATGAACACTTTATCTTTAAGCACGTGCTCTCATAATTTCCTTCTCTTTCTCTCCCTGTCTCTCTATCTCATGTAAACAATGAGAATGTAAACAAACACTACACATTTGTTTGTTTATTTAGAGTTTGAAAAAGGTAAACAAATCACCTATCGTTGTCTCTTTCTTACAAAGCATCGATAGTCTTTCACTCTGACAATGTCAATGTCAAATACAATATGGCTTCCAAAATTTTCAGATGTAAAAAAAATTCGGAAATCTTCATGAATCATTCCCACAACTTACCATATCTGGTGGTAATGCCAAATGTTTTCTCTGTTCCACAGATGATATGTTAAGTAATTCGGGTACCCTGCACCAATAATCCGTTGGAGTATCGGCCATAAATAGTTGATTAAAAGCACAAAAGCCACACGGTATACAAGCGGGCAGGCATATACCAAAAACCAATAATTTTTGATATTTACCAAATTCCCCAATGGAGGGCAGTAAATCATCCAAATCGAATTGTTCCTAAAAAGGCAAGAATTTCATTCGCATTTACTTGCAAGGTTATAGCCTAATTTTCTTTCCAAGTATTAAACTTACATCTTGTTCGGTTTCTGTGGTCGCCTTTGCAATTTGTGTAATGCTGGGTCTATCAACTTCTGATCCATCTTCAAAATCACTGTCGTCTTCAATGGGCATTTTTTGCCTTAGATTTTATTATTATTTTGTTTGGCTTGATTAACTTAAATATTTGTACGAATGAAAATTCTTGCAGATGAAAATTACGACCACCACGACCACGGCTAGCTGTCAGTTGTATGTTGTCAATGAAGAAAAAATGTCTAACCATGGAAGACCGATAACTGCAATGCATTCGTACCCCTTTCTTGCCAATTGTTTAGTGGAATGGTAGGTAGTGCCATACTGGCTACAAGACATTAATTTAGAGAATATAAGACCGTTATTTTAAATTTTAAAATTATAAGTAAACACTGACTTATGAGCAAGCAGTAAAGAATTAATATGGATGTATGAGTTTAATACTGTAAAAATCTATTATTCGGAGATTATTAGAAAGAAATGTCCCAAGGAAAAATGGATTGCGCTATCCTACAACAAAATCCCCTGACGCACAGTTTCGCTGAATTGGGCTTTGTTTCTAAAAATTGTCCACTTGTAGCTCCTTTATTTCTCAGCTACATATATAGATTTTCACCTCTCAGATGTAGAGTTCGGCAAATTCGTTCAAGAAAGGGTTCGATCGTTTTGAGTTCGCTTCGCAATAAAACTATGTCGCTTATTTCGTTCCATATTTCATTTGAGTTCAATAGTACATTGGTCCACGTTAATTAATTATTAAAATTAAATTAGGGATTCAGCTCTACTTAAAAATGGCGCCCAAATGATATCATTATTACTAATCGTTGACTTTGTAATAGTAATTTTGGTTTATGCTGGTAAAATCACGTTATGTTATTAACATATTAAAACTCCTAAAACGGATCATCAAAACGTCATTGATGATCGGCCGCAGAAATCAGAATCAGTTCCCAACTACCCTGCAAACCTTAATTAGTATCAGCAAATTTCTTATAGAAAACTAAACCCATCAAAAGGTCGTAATATGCTTTCAGCCTCTTGAGGGTATGGCGCCCAACCATAGTCTTCTCAGTTTAACGAATTCAGCATTTCAAAAATATTATTCTTATACTTTCGTATGAGTACGAAACATGCCAAAAATCTGAGCAAGCATTTTTTGTGGAACATGAATATTATCTAAACAAAATCTTGTTATTTTGCAACCCAGACAACATCTATGACGCCTCAGAAAAATGATCTATTGAAGTCTGAACGGTGTTCTGGTAGTATTGAATATTTGACTTTGTGTTTCACTTACGTATGTATGCTCAAATTTGGCTGCAGAGCTTACCATAGATCGGCCTCATTGTTTGCTGAAATTATCTTGACAAACGCATGATATAGAAAACAACTTATTTAGAAAGAATTTCATTATGTATAACATATAGTACAGGGTTATCCATTTCACATGGGATTTCAACTGTTTTTATACCCTTCACCTTGCACCACATTGTGGTACAGGGTATTATGTTTGTAACAGGCAAAAGGAAACGAGATAGAATATGCATAGAATCCTTTTGAGAATTTACATAGAATCACTTTTTCGATTTATGCATGTTCTCCGTTTTCCCATGTTATATTGTAAAGGACAGGTCGCATTTATTATCCGAATTGGAGGAAATTTGGCACAGATCATTTATTTGGCCTAATAACGAACCCTACTGAAATTAGGAAAAATCGGTTCAGATTTAGATGTAGCTCCCATATACATTTTCATCCGATTTTAGGTAAACAGTTAACCAAAGTCCCTATATGTCCTTCGATTTGCACGAAATTTGGCAAAGCGTACTTAATTAAGTCTAGAACGATGTGTGTTAAATTTCGTGAAAATCGGTTCAGATTTAGATATAGCTCCCATATATCGACGCCTCCGAACCATAGTACGCTAAGTCGACTTATCATGTTTTAAAATTCTTTACGTTTTTAGATACTACGGTCCTTAATTTATATTCTCTGAAATTTTTTCGGATTTCGATATAGCTCCAATATATATTTTCGACCGATTTTATGTAAATGGTGCATCAAAGTCTTTATATATATATATATCCTTGGATTTGCACGAAATTTTGCATTGCGTTTTTTTGAAATTGGTGCAGATACAGCCATAGCTTCCGTATGTATTTCGAACAGGTGTCTGATTGAGATTAAATTTTTAACAGTGTGGCGTACAGAATAGCGTGTATCAATTTTGCTATAAATCGTTTTCCATAAATTTGTCCCATGGTACGCAGACGACTCTAGATCGGCCTGACTGAAATAAAATTTATCATAGGTTGGAGAAAGGCATGAGTATGTTCCTTCGAGGGAACATTCAACTATATATCTGACCAAAATTTGCAGAATGACATGTTTAATTTCATGTTAATGGAAAAAAATGAGACGTCTGTTAAAATTCATCTGTTTAATATACCCATAGTGGTGAAGGGTATCATATAGTCGGACCCTTCCCACTTTACTACTTTCCTTACTGGTTTTTCTAATCAGTTAGAAGACTAACATTGACGGAAATGGATCGATAAACTATCACACAACGCATGGAAATCCACATATCGTGCTTAAGGCGGAGATTATGGATTTCATAATCGTAAAACTGAAGAAAATTGTCGTGTTTGGGGTTCTGAGAATCTTCAATATACTTGATGATTCTCAGAACCCAAAATCAGTCCGTTACATCCGGAAACGATGCTTGGTCCGAATGTGTGATGGAAATACAACGGATACATGTTACATACCACACAATATGCCTTCATTGCAAGATATATTTCCTAGCCGCGAAATACCTCGAATGGTTGCATCAAGTGAGCACGGAGATCGATTTGACACGATTAGACTTTTTTGTGGCTACCCGAAAGACCGACAAATTCGGTCTTCTAATATTGCGCATAATGACTTTGGGTTTAGAAACACCTACAATGGGTATCAGAAGCCAAAGCACAAAAATTCATATTTTTCACATACGTCATTAATAGACAGTCTATATGTGGTGCATGCGAAAGCAAAAAAAGTAAATCCTTACTCATTCTACGTCTTCCTCCTAAAGTCGTTTGTGGAGACAATATTACATCCTGGACGAAATGTGAACATTTAAATTTCTATTTCGATATCCGAAAACAAAAAAGCGAAATTGGTGTTACTAATCTAATTAAATATTTTTGTTTAAGTTCAGATAGACCAATTTAATTCGGTTTTTGTGCGCAGTTGAACTTGACATTATGCGCAGTGGGCTTGAGTTGATTCAATTCCAGTGCGCAGTGACCCTGTTTAGTTGCAATATCATAATTTTCAAGGCTGCATTCGATAGACAGTCCATGTGTGGTGCACAGAAATTAGCGTAGGTAATATCATATATAAAATTTGGAAAATGTACAAATTAACTATGTATTTAGAATGCGGCGCCCAATCGTAATATTATCCGTACAAAAGTGAAATAAACCCTATACTCTTGATCAAAATTTTCGAGGTGTTTTCAGGACAACGTTCTCGTAGGATTAAATATATTCGTTGCGTTTGGAAAATAAATTTTCACTCTTCGAATATTTGACCGGCTTATTTTTTCCCCAGAATTTCACACCAAAGTTCAATCGACAGTGGTCTGCACTCTTTCACATGGTAATGGCGTCTGTATTTTGGAATGAGCATAGAATAATTTTCATTGATTATTAAATAGCGCTATTGAAAGGGAACTAATTTTCGCGTCCAGCTCATTTTTCAGACTATGGGAGATAAAAAAAATTTTTACATTTTTTTAATTTTATTGAATGAAAGCAAAAATTATCGGAAATAGCATCAAATTTTAGAATAAGTTTAGATTTGTTCGAATTGGTCACCTTTGGCACGAATTATGGCCTTCAAACGGCCAATGAAACCGTCACACGCTGCCCGAATGTGGTTCTGCGGTAATTTGGCCCATTCCCGGCGAAGTGCTTGCTTGAGGTGATCGACACTTTGGTATTTTTTAGTGCCAACCTTGTTTTCCAAAATACTCCAGACACAATAGTCCAACGGATTGGTATCCGAAGATTTTGGTGGCCATTGTGCACTGAAAATGAAGCGAGGAACCTCATTTTGTAACCATTCTTGGTTGGCGCGTGCTGACTGCGATGGTGCTGAGTCCTGTTGGAATGTCCCTGGTCTGCGGCCAAAATGTTTGCGTGCCCAAGGCTTTAAGACACCCTCCAGAATATTTTTGCAATAGTATTCGGTATTTATTCTGCCACGGTTGATTAATACGAGGGGAGAGCGACCATCGGCTGTTATGGCGGCCCACACCATCACCATGGCCGGCGCTTGAGTTCTGGTGGCCAACCGAAGGTGCAAATTTTCAGCTGACTTCTTTGGCAAGTAAACACGATCATTTTGTTTGATTGCAAACTGCTGGATAACGATGTTTTCTCATCGGAGAAAACCAAATTCGGCCAAGCGAAGCAACTCTTTAGGTCTATTGAGTCTATTTATACCCTTCACCACACTGTGGTACAGGGTATTATGTATTTGTGCATATGTTCCTTTTGAGAATATCCATATCCACATGGTTCCTTTTGAGAATATCCATGGAATCACTTTCTAAGTCGATTTATGCACCGTCCGTCCGTCTGTCTGCCCATGTTAAATTGTAAACAAAGTAAGAATAGTTTCGTCCGATTTTGAGTAAATAGGGCACGAAAACTCCAAAATAAGGCCTATTGACACACAATTTTGGACAACGTACTGTAGTTAGTATAACCTACTGTAGTTAGTATAATCCGTCCAGATTTAGATATATAGTTTCGTCCGATTTTCAGTAAATGGGGCACCAAAACTCCAAAATATGGCCAATTGACACAAAATTTTGCAGAACGTTCTGAAGTTAGTATAACCAACTTTATGGAAAGTTTTTGATGGTCCAACACAGCTCCAAAATATGGCCGATTGGCACAAAATTGTGCACAACGTACTAAAGTTAGTGTAACCTACGGAGTGGAAAGTTTCGCTGAAATCGTTTCAGATTTAGATATAGCTCCCATATATAGTTTCGTCCGATCTTCAGTAAATGGAGCACCAAAGCTCCAAAATATGGCCGATTGGCACACAATTTTGCAGAACGTTCTGAAGTTAGTGTAACCTACGGTGCGGAAAGTTTTGCTGAAATCGGTTCAGATTTAGATATAGCTTCAATATATAGTTTCGTCCGATTTTCAGTTAATGGTCCACCACAGCTCCAAAATATGGCCGATTGGCACAAAATTTCGCACAACCGATTTTAGGTCAATAATGAACCAAAGACCCACAATATGGCCTGTGGGCATAAAATGTCCTGAAGTTAGTTTAGCTCTCATATATATTTTTGTCCGATTTGGAGTAAATAATGCACCAAGAACCCAAAATATGGCCGATATACTCAAAACGTACTGAAGTTAGTATAACCTTGAACGTTGAAATCGGTTCGGATTTGGATATAGCTTTCATATATATTTTTCCCCGATTTAAAGCAAATGGTGCACCAAACCCCTCATTTTTGTCAGGTTGATACGAAATTTTGCACAAAGTACAAAAATGAGCAAAGAATGACGTATCTGCGTTTTGTAGAAATGCAAACATAGCCCGACTTCATGTTAATTGAGCTCCAAGTAATCAAGAGATGTCCGATTGAGATTTGCTTTAAGGGAACCCCACCCATTCTCGATTTTACTTTTTCAAGATTTTCAATGGGCTGGTAAATCAATACCAATGCTTGTTAAGGTTTGAACCTTTGCACATATATATTTGAAGATTTAAAAGAGAAGAAAAATAATTTACAAAAAAATTTTGTTATTGTTTTGTTGTTGTTTTTTGTAATTAAAAAAAAGTCCTTATTTTTGATGGCGGGCATCATAACTCCTCACTGGAACATCGGATTTTCCGAAAATTCCAACGGTGTTAGAAAGAGTACATGTATGGTTCTGTGGGAACTAGGATTATTGACTTCGCTCTAAAATTAACAAAATGGTGGACCTTGAATATATATTTTTGAAAATAACCGATTTTTTACCAAGAACCAAGTTAAAAAATAAGGAACCCAAAATATCACCGATTGGCTTTAAAACGTACTGAGTTAGCTATAACCAGAGAAACGTTGCAAAATTTGGAACCGATTGGATATATTAGTTTTTGAGTTAAAGCAAATGGTGCCAAACGCCATTTTTGTCAAAAAAAATTTTTGAGAAAAACGCGTTTAAAAATGAGAAGGCCTTCAGCCGTCACCTGATGCTGACACAATAAATCGGCTATATCTTCAAGAGTTCTTGAGATTTTCACTTGAAATTTTGTAGAGACTTCATGTTAATTAAGCTCCAATTAATCAAGAGTTGTCCGAATGAGTTTTGCTTTAAATTGATTTATATAATTTGATTTAAATTGATTTATATAAACAAACGTCTCTATAATGACATGTTTATGAATTGATCTAAATCGGTTCACATTTAGATAAATATAAAATATTTTAGTTCATCCAATTTCATGTTAATGGTCCTGTTGAATGTGGTGAAGGGTATCATAAAGACGACTTTACTATTTTCCTTACGGGATTATACTTGTGAAAGGTACAACAATATAACATGAATATTCTTGATGTAGCCAATTCAGATCCTTCTTACAAAATGGTAAATTTTCTAGAACGGATTTGATAAACAATTGACTGCAACACCATTGCATACAATCAAGTGATTTTATGTGGCAGCGCCACTTTATCAATAATTCACACACTCACTCTGTTCGCACACAATGCCAATATGAAAATCGATACAATAAAAACAACACAAAAAATAGCATTTGACTTTGAACCAGCACTAGAAAACAAGCCTCCAAAATTTAACAAAAATTTACGCTTTTTTGGCCATTGATTCGATCGACGCGTCGTTGGTGTTGCAAGAAAAAAACACGAAGTAAATGTTGCAGAGACACTGGCAGTGGTGGCTAGTTCCTCTCTCTCTATGGCTGTCTGTCCGTCTCTGTGTGTTTAACACCAGCAGCCAGCCATTGATTAATTTATGATGCGGCGCACAAAGTGCCATGGATGGACTTTATGGCTTTCAGGGCCAAAAAGTGTTACACAAAAAATAGAAAAAACGAACAGAATGTCTGATCGCATGGCATTGGCAGGCTGGATGGCTGACTGGACACCACTAGACGATCATTGACGATAGCCAATAGACCAAGCGAAGAGACAAGAGCAAATTGGGGTGAACATAAAGTTTATCTATCGGCAACTAAGTCAACGTCTTATTTGGACATTTTTGCATAAGTTGTTGTAGTTCGTTGTAGAATGGAGCGGATACGAAGCCTGCTTCTAGTATTACTCCAGCGTTGAGTGTGGCTACGTAGAGTGTGTGGTGTCATTGTGAATATTTTTGTGGCTTAAAGGCTTTGATGTTAGTTAACTATCCTAAAGTGTCATGTTCATGTCCAAGATTTTTGTTGTTATCGTTAGCTGTTGTTCTTGTTGTTGTTGTTACAGTTACTATTTTGTTATTTTAATAGCCAATTACTCACTCAGTCACTTTTCGATTGCGGGGTTTTTTTTGTTCTCTTTTGGCCTATCTTACACTTGGGCCACCATGGTCGCCAATTGTTTAGTTGTTGTTGTTGCTGTTGTATTACAATAATCGATCAAACAAACATTCTATTGCTGATAAATTAATGGGTTCTAGCAGATCATTGTGACACTTGATCATTAAAAGGCCATAAAATAATAAATGTTCTATATGTATACTATTTTTTGGAAGTTAGTGGAAGCCAGAACGCCGGCTTGTTGGTGGGTGAGCTGGTGAGTCGCAAGATTTAGTTGATGTTGGTTTTGGTTCTTTTGAAGTTCACAAAATTCTTGTACAACAACAATGACACCAATCTTTATTTTTCAGAGTTAATTTAAAATTATAAATAAGACAATCCTTTACAGAAATCAAAATACGAACAGGGTGTTCCAAATGGGGATGATGCGTAATGACAAAATTTTGTTGTTGATCTACAAATAACCCTGTCAATTTCCAACTGTCTATGAAAATTCACACCACCTTCATCTAGTCTGTAAAAAATGTATTCGGCTTCAGCTATTTTATAAGGTATACATACTTCAGAATCTATAGACTAATATAATGTCTGACTTTTACTATTTATTAAGACTCCCCTAGATCTTCTTATTTTATTATTAAAGAATTACTTATTTCTTGGCCTACAACGATAATACACAGTAAACTATAATAAAAACCAGTAAGGAAAGTAGTAAAGTCGGACGGGGCCGACTATATGATACCCTTCACCAACAGATGAATCCTAACAGACGTCGCATTTTTAAAGGACCAGTAAAATGAAATTGGATACATAAATATGTCATTCTGCAGCCGATACTACATTTTTCATTTGGATATAGAAGCTATATCTAAATCTGAACCGATTTCAGGAAACTTAACACACATCATTCTAGACCTAATTCATCACGCTGTGCCAAATTTCGTGCAAATCGAAAGATATATAGGGACTGTGGTGCACCATTTACCTTAAATCGGACGAAACTATATATGGGAGCTATATCTAAATCTGATCCGATTTTCTCGAAAGTTTGCTCACATCATTCTGGACCTAATTAAGTACTCTGTGCCAAATTTCGTGCAAATCGAATGATATATAGGGACTGTGGTGCACCATTTACCTTAAATCGGACGAAACTATATATGGGAGCTATATCTACATCTGATCCGATTTTCTCGAAAGTTTGCTCACATCATTCTGGACCTAATTCAATACTCTATGCCAAATTTCGTACAAATCGAAAGATATAGGGGAGACTGGGGCACCTTCGGCATCGGGGCACCTTCGGCAATCGCGTTTTCGATATGAAGCTCTCACCGTACATCACTAGTTTCGATATATAGGTATAGAGTATCGAAATAAATAAATGACACAAAGTTTGAAATTTCTAGCTAATAAGCTTATTTAGATACATGGGTTTTTGTATTTTTATAGATGTTTCTGTAATATTTCAATTCCATTTCGTAACTATTTCGTGTATAAAACTTTTGAAATTTTTAAGACAATATTATTAAAAAGAGGTTAACTACGATGTGTATTATTATAGAAATATTTAAAAATATAATGTTTTTACAAAATTGATCAAAAAAATTAAAAAAAACTATAAAAAGTATATTCGGGGTACATTCGGCATTTTAAAGTGGGGCACATTCGGCCATATACAGATTTGCAATATTATTTCCTTAAAATGTTTTTGAGTTTGTCTTTAAAACTAATCCTTTAATATGGTTCGAAATTGCATACATATATGAGATCAAACGTGCTTGTATTGACGAAAATGCGATAGAAAACCCCTATTTCTGATGGTGTGTGTGACCTTGAGATGTAAACGTCCGCTGCTAGAAAATAAAGCCCTATAATTCAAACATTGTGTGGCGTATTAAAACCAAATCGAGCCTTAAGAGGATCAGAATTTCCACCAGACTGATAGCGATGACAATTACCCGGCTATGACTATGGTGCCGAATGTGCCCCATCAAATGCCGAAGCTACCCCGGGTTGGGGCACATCGGCGAATTTGACTTTTTTTACAAAACTGTAAAATTTTTTAACTAATACTATTTTTTATATCTTTTTGGTACTATTTTTTATAATTTAGTGTCAGAGGACAGTAATCAGCCATAAAGTTGTTATATATGTTGAATAAGTACTGAGATATAGAGATCTAAAAAAAAGTGCCGAAGGTGCCCCAGTCTCCCCTATAGGGTCTTTGGTACACCATTTACCTTAAATCGGACGAAAATATATATCGAAGCTATATCTAAATCTGAACCGATTTTTCCCAATTTCAATAGGGTTCGTCCTTGGGCGGACGGACGGACACACGGACATGCATAAATCGACTCAGGAAGTGATTTTATGCATATTCTCAAAAGGAACCATGGGTCTATCTCGATTATTTTTGCCTGTTACAAACATATGTACAAAGACATAATACCCTGTACCACACGGTATTGAAGGGTATAAAAACCGGGAATTCCCAGGTAACATTCCAGCCCATCAATACCCCCATTTTATACAGGATAAAAATCCATTGTTAATTATTAGAAGCAACACAAAGGCATCGGTTTAGTCGGAAAAGAAGGAAGGCCCATGGACAATAATGTTCAAGACTATTTTATTATTGGTCTTGGCCACTGTCGTGTGTGCCGCACCCCAAGCCCGTATTGTTGGTGGCCGTGACGTGGATATTGTAAAACATCACTATTTGGTATCGATACGCTATAAGTCCACATCCAATGATGTGTATATACACAAATATGCCGGCACCATCTATTTCAAACGTGCTGTCATTACTGGCGCCCAATGTGTGGTGGGCATTAAAGCCGGAGAAAAAGTGACGACTGTGACGACTGTGCCTTATACTGCCCCAAAGTGCGTACATCATGCCACCTACTCCGATTGGACTGTGTATTATGATATTGCTGTGATCATTATTAATGATGTATTCGACTTCTATTATCCTCTGTTTAAACCAATTAAAATATGTCATTTACGTCCGGCCAATGGACGTTTGGTAACCCTTACCGGTTGGGATTATCAGCAGATAATGGTCCTTCGACAAGGGCACTTTCTGAAGCGCGAGTAGATGTACCTGTGTACATCTAGGGACCCTGTCTTCGTCACATCCAAGAAGTCGATATGCTTTAACATTTTTATAAAGACGCTCTGCTTCCATTCCAAAACGACCTAGTATTATAAAATACCACGGATCTGGTCCAGATCAAGACAATATAATAAGAAAGTCACCCTGCTTCAATACTTTAACTTCAAGTCCGTCAGTTCTACTCCCCTAACTCGCCTATAAAGACAATCATAATTTCATATCTTTGCCGAAGTATTAAGGTCTCTTACTGTAGAATCCTGTAGTATTCTTATTAGAAAACTTTGTAACGTGACAGTTTCACGCATTATAATATCTAGCTCCCCCGCTCATAGCTTGCTCCTCGCTCATAGCCAGCTCCCCGCTCTTTGACAGCTCCTCGCTTTTTGCCAGCTCCCCCCTTCATAGTTAGCTCCATACTAATAACCACTAAATTTAAACCAAACCCGAACCAGCAGACCAATAAGTAGCCGACATCAGGTAGCAGAGCAGCATCGAGCCGACTGTAGCCAGCCGAGTATTTTCGAGCCGATTGTAGCTATCCTATCTCCAACGAACCGACAGCAGCTAGCCGATCTCCAACGAACTGACAGCAGCTATTCGAGTATCTTCGTGTAACCAGCCGATCAGCAACGAACCAACATCAGCTAACCGAGCACCTTCGATCCGACTGTTACCAGATCCGACTGCAACCTCGTGTTTTTACTTAAGGTTTGTGGGTCCTTAGGTTGACCCTGGCAGCGACTGAGCTTACTTCAGCCTTAGTTAAAGCCACTCGTTATAACTTATAAACTCAGTTTATATATTTGCTTGAGAATTTTCGAAAGACTTTTTACCTACAATTCTTCAGTATCCTTGATTGAGCACTCATAAAAGTTCTTTCAGATACCTTCCCTACCAAAAGTACTTCTCTCGATCTCGACTCAGAAGGACAGCTAAGCTTAGCATAAAGACTCAATTCAGTTCGTCTATAGAAACACCTCGTCTATAAAGCCTTACTTCTGGTCGTCTATAACAGCTGACACCAGGTCATCTATAAAGGCTACCTTAAGGTCGACTGCTGGTCTATAAAGACTTCATTTAGTTCGTCTGTAAAGACTTCCCTCAGCTCGTCTGTAAAGACTCCCTTCAGCCCATTTATAAAGACTCCAATCAGTTCGTGTATAAAGACACCCTTCAGTCGTCTATAAAGACTCCCTTCAGTCGTCTATAAAGACTTCCTTCTGGTCGTCTATAAAGACTTCCTTCTGGTCGTCTATAAAGACTTCCTTCTGGTCGTCTATAAAGACTTCCTTCTGCTTGTCTATAAAAACTCGCTTCCCTGTGTGTAAAGATTCCCTTTAGCTCGTATATAAAGACTCCCTTCAGCTCGTCTATAGGCACACAAATCTCCGGACTGGTAACTTAACCTATCACCCCAATCCCAAAGTTTTTCTTTATATTCTTAATAATGGTTCGATCCACTTTGTAGCTATTGTTTTATTGTTCTGCTTCTGTTTCTGTTCTACTTTATTCTTCTTGATTTTTATTGGATTAGGATTACAATGTACATGGAGGTATGCTACGTTATGTTTGCCACTTTAATTGTTTCAGTAGCACCAGTTGAGCGGGGAACCCACAGTGTACATCCCATTTAAGGAAGGTGCAAGGTTAAATGATTTTATTTAGTCATTTAGTTCTGTATTGTATACACTTTATTATTTTCGTTTGTTATCTTCGTTATTATCCGTTGTTTTTGATACACAATTGGTTGGCTAAACAACAGTTAGCGCTGATTCAATTATAATGACAATTGAATGACTAACCCTATAATAAAGTGCGACCCCCATTTTTATGTACTTCGTAGAGGGTTAGATAGTAAATATGCATAGTAGAGTGGGTCGAAAAAAAAACAAGTTACTATAATCAAATAAGACACCCATCAGCCATAAAGACTCCCTACAACTCGTCCATAAAGACCCACTTAAGCTCGTCTATGAAGATTTCCTCCAGCTCGCCTTTAAAGACTCCATTCAGCCCCTTTATTAAGACTCCTTTCAGCTTCTAAATGAGCACCACCTTAAGCTTGTCTATAAAGACTCCCTTCAGCTCGTCTATTAAGAATCCTTTCTGCTCGCCTATAAAGTCTCCCTTCAATTCGTATATAAGGACTACCTTCAACTCGCCTATAAAGACTCCCTTCATATCGTCTCTAAAGACTCCCTTCATATCGTCTCTAAAGACTCCCTTCATATCGTCTCTAAAGACTCAATTCAGCTCGCCTATGCATACTCTCTTCAGCTCGTTTATAAGAACTACCTTCAGCTCGCCTAAAAAACTCCTTAGAGCTCGTCTCGTCTACCAACAGTTCGTCGATGAAGACACCTAAACATCGGCTACAAAGACTCCCTTAAGATCGGGTATTAATACACCCAATACCTTGTCAGTAAACACTCCATCCAGCTCGTCTGTAAATATATCATCTAGCTTGGGAGGAAGACTCCCTCTATTTCGGGTATAAAAGCTCCCTTCAGATCGTCAATAAATACTCTCAGCAGCACGTCTATAATGGACTCATTCAGCTCCTCCAAAAAAACCTCCCCCTCGCCTAAAAAATTCCCGACGTAGGCTCGTCTACAAAGAAAATTGTTTAAATACCCGCAAGCTATATCGTAATGCTCATTTTTATTTGTTGATTGTTTACAATCAATACCTAAATGTTCAAACAAACATATTAAACAAAAAACGAACCAAACAAAAGACTGCTAGAATGCTTCCTGCTGCTGTTGCTGTTTTGTTAATACAGATATCAAAAGTCAAGCCAGTCGGATTTCTAACGTCCAACAACAGCAGCAACATCGAATACCAAAACAATCACAGCCATTATAATTTGTTTGAAAGATATTCCATTTGCAGTGGGCCTGATGTGATAGCTGGTTCGCCAGAAGCTGTAGCAGCCTCACAGGCAGCCACCGAAGTAACAACAATAACGGGAGCAGCATCAACAATAATAATAACAGCAACAACAACAACAATAGCAGCGACATTACAATTGAATTGTTCATCTGTTCGATATGGTTTCGACCATAATCCGCATGTACAGCGAATAGACAAATACGGACTTTTAATGGTTAAACAAACAAACAAAATGTAATTGTACATTTGTGGGTATGTGTGTGTGAGTGTATCTAGAAGCAAGTTAATACTTATTAATAACAATAATCCTAGTAACGGTTTTGTTTTCCTTTGTTGTTGTTGGAATTTACGATTGTTCACTGATTTGATTATGGATGTATTTTTGTATCATTTAAGGTGCGCTTCTAGAAAAGGTGCACAGTGATTTCAAAGATGCACAGAAGTGATCAGGAGGGGTCTTTAGCAGAATGGAGTCTTTCATAGACGAGCTGAAGCAGGGAGTCTTTATAGGCGAGCTGAAGCAAGGAGTCTTTCATAGTCGAGCTGAAGCAAGGAGTCTTTCATAGATGAGCTGAAGCAAGGAGTCTTTCATAGACGTGCTGAAGCAAGGAGTCTTTCATAGACGAGCTGAAGCAAGGAGTCTTTCATAGACGAGCTGAAGCAAGGAGTCTTTCATAGACGAGCTGAAGCAAGGAGTCTTTCATAGACGAGCTGAAGCAAGGAGTCTTTCATAGACGAGCTGAAGCAAGGAGTCTTTCATAGACGAGCTGAAGCAAGGAGTCTTTCATAGACGAGCTGAAGCAGGGAGTCTTTCATAGACGAGCTGAAGCAGGGAGTCTTTCATAGACGAGCTGAAGCAGGGAGTCTTTCATAGACGAGCTGAAGCAGGGAGTCTTTCATAGACGAGCTGAAGCAGGGAGTCTTTCATAGACGAGCTGAAGCAGGGAGTCTTTCATAGACGAGCTGAAGCAGGGAGTCTTTCATAGACGAGCTGAAGCAGGGAGTCTTTCATAGACGAGCTGAAGCAGGGAGTCTTTCATAGACGAGCTGAAGCAGGGAGTCTTTCATAGACGAGCTGAAGCAGGGAGTCTTTCATAGACGAGCTCAAGCAGGGAGTCTTTCATAGACGAGCTGAAGCAGGGAGTCTTTCATAGACGAGCTGAAGGGAGTCTTTCATAGACGAGCTGAAGCAGGGAGTCTTTCATAGACGAGCTGAAGGGAGTCTTTCATAGACGAGCTGAAGGGAGTCTTTCATAGACGAGCTGAAGGGAGTCTTTCATAGACGAGCTGAAGGGAGTCTTTCATAGACGAGCTGAAGGGAGTCTTTCATAGACGAGCTGAAGGGAGTCTTTCACAGACGAGCTGAAGGAAGTCCTTCACAGACGAGCTGAAGGGAGTCTTTATAGAATTGAAGGGAGTTTTTATAGAATTGAAGGGAGTCTTTATAGAGCTGAAGAGAGTCTTTATAAACGAGCTGAAGGAAGTTTTTGTAGGCGAGTTGGAGGGAATCTTTTTCCGATTTATATACATTCCTTATCAACCAAATCTTGCTCGTCTACATCTGATTACATTTGCAACTGCTGTGGTGTGCACCTATGTAATACCACTGTTGTTATTGCTATTTTTATTTTAGCCTTTTCTGAATTTGAAAATTTATAGCTTCACTTTGCTATGTGATGCTATTTTAATTAAAATAATTTATTATTTTATTCCAATCCGCAAACTCAATACGCGGCGACAATTCTATTCGATTGTTAGATGGAGCTCCAAGCATGGCCCTGATATTGGAGGCATCTTTTGTGCTGTTGCTGAAGCTAAATTTGGAATTTAACAATAAATGTCATTTTCGCACCTGATTTGGTGTGACCAAAACAAAGGTCAATATGGGTTAGGTAGGTGCATTTGATTTAGGCATGGTTATATGAACAGTTCGACAAACTATTATCTTAAATCAATGGAGGGGTCAAATATCAGCTCAGGCATGCAAGTGATATTGAACAATACATTTCCGATTTGTAATGAAATTCTAAGATTGCTAATAATTCTGTAGATAAAATCCCCCTTTCCCCTACTTGTGTGTGTGTGTGCGACAACTGATCGCATTTTAATTTGTTGTCATTACAAGTGTATTAATTAATTCCGATTAGAAGCCAGAACAACAGAAGTTTACAACTGTTGCATTTAATGCAACCATTGATCATTTATGCTAAGCTAATCAATTGTTTGTTTTAATTAATTTATAAAAAATTGCAATATTTACAGCAACAACAATGAGAATAACAGCAGCAGCACCAGCACTAATTACAAGAAATGAATACAAAACTGACAGCGTTGGCAAACCATTCCGTTGGTGTAAGTACACAGAAAGAAATTAAAGTAAGGGGGGACAAATTATTTCGAATATGTAGCATAGCGGAATAAGTTGGGTGAGGAAAGTCCTCACATAGACGAGCTGACGGGAGTCTTTATAGACGAGCTGACGGGAGTCTTTAAAGACTGGTGGGATGGGAGTTTATATCGGATGAGTGTTTATAGACGAACAGTTAGGATACTTTGTAGACGAGCCGAGAGAAGTCTTTTTGTGGATGAGCTGAATGAAGTATTTGGAGACGAGTGGAAGGGAGTCTCTATAGACGAGCTGAAGTGAGTCTGTTTATACGAGTTGAAGTGAGTCTGGTTAGACAAGCTGAAGAAAGTCTTTAGAGACGAGCTGAAGGGAGTCTTTTTAGACGAGCTGAATGTTGTCTGAAGGAGAATAAGCCTTTATAGGCTATCTGAAGGGAGTCTATATAGATGAGCGGAGGGAAGTCTTTGTAGACGAGCTGAGGGGAGTCTTTATAGACAAGCTGAGGGGAGTCTTTATAGACGAGTTGAAGGGAGTCTTTATAGACGAGCTGAGGGGAGTCTTTATAGACGAGCTGAGGGGAGTCTTCATAGACGAGCTGAGGGGAGTCTTTATAAACGAGCTTAGGGGAGTCTTTATAGCTGGGTAGATTCTTTATAGACGAGCTAAGGGGAGTCTTTATAGACGAGCTGGATGGAGTCTTTATAGAACAGTTGAAGTCTGTTTTTATTGACCAGCTGAAGGAAATCTTTGTAGACGAGCTGTAAGGAGTCTTTATAGACGAGCTGAAGGGAGTCTTTATAGAACTGTAGGGTGTCTTCATAAACGAGCTGGAGGGAATATTTATAGACGAGCTGAAACGTGTCTTTATAGATCTGATGAAGGGAGTCTTTATAGAGAATCTGAAGGAAGTTTATCTAGGCGAGCTAAATGAATCTAGAGACGAGGTTAATTCAGCTAGAGGCGAAGTAAAGGGCGTGCAGAAGAGAGTCTTTATATATGGGGAATTGAAGGAAGTCTTTATAGACGAGTGAATGTCTTCATAGAGGGGTGTCTTCACAAATCAGTATTCATATACGAGATAGGAGGGTTTATAATAATGGGGATTTTTTTAATAATATATAGGGTTTTGTAAGGTTCGGCCCCGACGAAATTAACGACATTTTCAGTTTTTATTTTACAGTGTATATCACATATTAATTAAGAGCATACATACAAACTATAACTGTTCGGTTGTTGTAACTGATTTTGTTGTTTTTTTAATGTACAGATTCTCAATCTGTAGAGTATGAAGTTTAACGAAGAATATGTGTTCGCCATCGAAGTGTGTGTTGGTATGCAATGGCATTGATATCGCATCACCTGTCGCAAATTATTGAGATATCGTTACAACAAATGCTGCCATGTCTTCAAACGTGTATGATTTTAGTAGCAAATGTTTGACATCATTATGTGGTAGCTGTGTTAGAGATTATAAATACTATATAATTAAATATATTAATAGATTCTTAAATATCCGAGTAGAAGGGGGATAATTAAATGTCGATTATTTCCGGATAATAGTATTTTCTTTTTCGTGCATTTTAGGTAGAATGTGGGAGCTATAGCGGGAGTCTCTATAAACAAATGGAACATCGATTTTTGAAGAATAAAATTGATTAGGCCGGGAGTCTTCGTATAACTTCAACGTCTTATCGGCTAATAGACCCAACTTCTTTTTTTTAATTAGAAGGCTCTGGATAAAGTGTAGGCTAGTCGACATAACTACCGGGTATAAAATAGGGCAGGGGGATACCACTGTTAGGAGATTCCGCCACCAGTCCTGTGGGATGCGACGGTCAAACAGACAAGGTTATAACACCTCGAAGGAGAAATCAAAAATTAATATTCAAGTAGGCTGCAACAGCCTACTTGAATAGTAATAGCCTTTTATTGGGAGAATCCGAGAGCTTTCTATAATCCGAACCAAACAGAGAAAGTCAAAAATAGGTCATTATGAATAACCAATCTTCCAAAATAGTTGATCAATTGATCATTAACAGAAAAATTAATGGTAAGACCAAATACAGAAACGAATCGACAATATCCGTAGATTCTGGGCTTTCTGCAGGATAACATAACTATAACATACGCCTCAGACACTGTTGGCGAATGATACCTAAGGCAATGGTTGGCAATTTTACACTTCCTCCCGAGAAGTGACCAACAGTTAAACGAGGTGATGACAAACTTTCACTATTGTAAGACTGCAGCTAATGAAGTGCTCCTAACCCTCACGTCCTCCTAGTATCGACATCTCACTAATACAGGATACATATTTGTATAAGAATGTGACAGCTGTTAAACATATGTCATTGAAATATAAATATTTAAAATAGTTCTGTTCCAGAACCTAAGAGGTACTACTAATTTTAAAAGTTTCCAAACTTTTTACACGAAACCCGTTCCTGAACCCACAAAACTAGTAAAATGTTCAACAAAATTTAAGAGAACACAAATCAAAATGGCTTTTCACTTTGTACAATTTTTTTTCGAAAAATTTGGCCGAGTAAAAATGGTAGAAAGGAATGTCTACTTGTATTTTGAAGTATTGCCATCTAATTTTGACATTTTTACTAGTTTTCCGTTATGAGAGATATTTTGACATTTTTTCATTTTACTAGTTTTATTATGTGCTGGAACAGAACAAATGTTTACTGTTAAAGATATTAGGATATAAGAAAATAGAATGAATAGATTATACCGATACTTTTGTTTATAAGTAGCAGAATTTTGTAAATAAAGTCAATTAAGTTTTTACTGCCGATTTGTTGGCACCAATTAAAAATATATTTTTTATTTGCAATAAAAAGTGCAGTTTAAAGGCTATAGCAGAAGGCTCTTTTAAGTGCCTATTACCTCTCAACTTAATATTGCTAGTGGCGTTTTGAAAGCGCCAAACCCTAAAACACTGCAAATGTTCCTTCTCGGAATATGGAATCCTTATAAATATCTTCGGATATGAACTCATGCCAGTTCAACACCGTAGATTAAAGTGTTCGAAATAACGATAATTCTTCTGAGATGCTATTAGTCTTCCCCTCCAGTCACCTATCCAGGGGAAAATCTCAGCCGAGATGGTGGTCAAAGTAACTTGCAGCCCTGAGAAAATCTGCGCGTAAATTCTACAATACAGACAGCATGACTAATAGTGCGTTTACATTGTACTGGATTTCGTAAACCCAGTGGATTTAAATTGTCAGTTCAATAGTAGATGAACTCGGCAAAAAGTTATAATGTAAATGTCGTTTAAGGGAACCCCCCTCCCATTCTCGATTTTTTATTTTTAAGATTTTAAATGGGCTGGTAAATGAATACCAATGCTTGTTAAGGTTTGTAACTTGGCACATATATATTTGAAGATTTAAAAAGGAAGAAAAATAATTTACCAAAATTTTTTGTTGTAGTTTTTTGGGTTCAAAGAAAAGTCCTTATTTTCGATGGCGGGCATGATAACTCCTCACTGGAACATCGGAATCCGAAAATTCCAACTGTGTTAGAAAGAGGACATGTCTGGCTCTCGTATGAACTAGGATTATTGACTTCGCACAACAATTAACAAAATGGCGGAACTTTGAAAATTTTTTTATGGAAAATCGCCTATTTTTTACCACAAACTAAGTTAAAAAATAAGGAAGATCTTCACCGATTGGCTTTATCCTAGTTCATACGAGAGCTACACACTCCCAGAGAAACGTGTCAAAATTTGAAACCGATTGGATTACTAGTTTTTGAGTTATCGTGCCCGCCATTCGTTTTGAGAAAAACGCGTTTAAAGTTTGAGAAGCCCTTTAGACGTCACTTGATGCTGACACAATAAATAGGCTATATCTTCAAGAGTTCTTGAGATTTTTACTTGAAATTTTGTAGGAACATTCTAGAATTAGAGTAGATTCGAATTAAATCAAAAAAAAAAAAAAAAATTGACACCGAGAATGGGGGGGGGGTCCCCTTAAGGGAACCCCCCTTTCTCGATTTTTTATTTTTAAGGTTTTAAATGGGCTGTTAAATGAACACCAATGTATGTTAAGGTTTGTAACTTTGCACATATATATTTGAAGATTTAAAAAGGAAGAAAAATAATTTACAAAAATTTTTTGTTGTTGTTTTTTGTTATCAAAGAAATGTCCTTATTTTTGATGGCGGGCATGATAACTCCCCACTGGAACATCGGAATCCGAAAATTCCAACGGTGTTAGAAAGAGTACATGTCTGGCTCTCGTATGAACTAGGATTATTGACTTCGCTCTAAAATTAACTAAATAGCGGACCTTTGAAAAAATATTTTTGGAAAATCGCCGATTTTTGACCAAAAACCAAGTTAAGAAATAAGGAAGATCTTCACCGATTGGCTTTATCCTAGTTCATACGATAGCTTTACACTCACAGAGAAACGTGTAAAAATTTGGAATCGATTGGGTTATTAGTTTTTGAGTTATCGTGTCCGCCATTCACAAAAGAGAAAAACGCGTTTAAAGTTTGAAAGGCCCTTTAGCCGTAACTTGATGTTGACACAATAAATCGGCTATATCTTCAAGAGTTCTTGAGATTTTCACTTGAAATTTTGTAAATTAGTGAAGATTCGAATTAAATCAAAAAAATTTTTGACCCCGAGAATGGGGCGGTCCCCTTAAGCTAGGTACTAATAGGGATGTTTGTAATAAGTACAAAAGTGAGATCAAGAAGGTTAAACGTCTGGGATACGTTATGTCTTGGATATGTTGAAGGAGATAATGAAGCGGTCGGAATCCACAGGTAGTGTTAGGTGAGAAAATGCTACTCAAACCCAGTTTCAACCCCTTGTACCCATCCTAAGATAGCTCTGTAACTCATTTAAAAATTGGACTATCGTGGACTATCAAAATTATATATACATTAAAATAATATATACATAAATCCATGCTTAAATGATAATCTATCTAAAACAATCATAGTAAATTCGATATAGCTCTCGAATGGGTTAAGCTTTTTTAGTTATTTTTTATTGGGATCTTACAAATGTACAAATGTACCCGGTTATTGACCGTAGGGTTAAATGTCCAGGTCGTAATAACAGCCATGCTGCAACGAGTATTGATCACACTGAACGAGGGAGTTGGAGCTTGTCTGTGTTTATTACAAATACCATGTCTGTGGAAGGAGGTTAATGCAATCTTGATTCTAAGAACCGGGAAACCAAGCCATTTTTTATCAATGGACAACAACTTCATCCATTCTACTTAAAACACTAAAAAGGCTGCTGGACCTCGAAATTAGAAACTCTTCTGATGTGGACAATATCAGTTACATGAGGTGGCCGGACACATTGAAAATAATATGGAATATCTATGCATACTGCACTTGCATGTTAGGTGTCTCCTCATCTTAAATTGGTGGAATGATGTGAAGCAGAATAAAAAATTCGTACATTGGAAACCTGTCAACAGAGGGGAACAACACGATGAGGGGTACTCTTTAATCTGTTGTGATTCCTAGTGATAAATGAGATTCTAGTAACGATCGATCATCTAAAGATAAAATTTGTAGCCTATGCCTTAATAAGTGGTAAATTTCTGTCAATCATATAGGGCATAATGCAGGGTGCTTTGGCAACCCTGTCAAACTGGGCCCAAGCGAATAGACTTTGGGTCAACCCCACGACGACACAAATGGCACTCTTCCCGGGGAAAACTTCCGTCTGCTTACCTTGGAACTCTCATTACTCCTTGGTACAACCCTTGGCTACACCTCTGGAGGGGTGTAATGTGATTATATCCTTCACTACACTGTGGTACAGGGTAATATGTCTTTGTGCATATGTTTGTATCAGGCTAAAGGAAACGACATAGACACACGGTTCCTTTTGAGAATACAGGTCGCATTTATGATCCGAATTGGATGAAATTTGGATGAATTTTATTTTATTTGGCTCAAGGACGAACCCTATTGAAATTCGGAAATATCGGTTGAGATATATAGTTTCGTCCGATTTTTAGTAAATTGTGCACCAAAGACCCAAAGTTTGGCCGATTGCCGCAAAATTTTGAAGTTACTATAACATAACGCGTTCAAAACTTGGTTCAAATTTAGATATAGCTCCCATATATTTTTCGTCTGATTTAATGTAAGTTGTGCGCCAAATTCCCTAATTATGCAATATTTTCGACCTATTTTATGCAAATTGTACACCAAATCTCAAAAGTTAGGCCGGTGACGTGCATTGCTTACCGATGACGAGATTTTGCAAAGGGTACCCAATTGAGGTTAGTGTTTTATGTTTTGTCGATATCGGTTCAAATTTTGATATAAATCGTACGGATTCAGGTAAATATTGCACCAAATACCTATAAAGTCGTTGTATCATATAGTTGAACTCGTTCTACGTTCGTCTTTTCCTTACTAGTCATTTGTTGTTTTCATTAATATAAACGGATCTCTTTGGCAACATTTCCCATTGCAATGTGACCCTCGAAGTTTCAATTCGATTTCACAGTTTCATCAATTAATTACACACTGACTACTTAACTAGACTACTAACTACAAAAAACCTAACTACAAAAACCTATCCTCATTTAGTCTAAATATAACCATCCGACAATAAATTTTCCAATCACAAATCCATCACCCGGTGACTAAAAAACGAATAAAAATTAGAACGCCACTCCAGTGACGCCACTCAAAACAAAAAAGATGACTAAAATTAGAGATGCATTGAAAAGTTTGTAAAAAACAAGAGCTGTCACCTGACATCACATTGGCGACAATTGAAGGTCACCACCATCCGAATGGTTAGTAGTGGTGGTGCCATCATCATTGTAATTTGCCTTCTTCATTGTCTTGTTGTTGTTGTAGAGAATGTCGATCATTGGTTGTGCACAAGCAGAGCATCAGTTAGTGGATTGATTCTGATCGATAGACAATTGGTTTCACATCTTTGCCATTTTTTTATTGGATGAACCACTTTTATTGATCGGATCGAATGTTAGGACTGATGGTGGTCAGCTGCAATGAAATGCCGTTTAAACTATTGTTATGGATTATTTTTTTTTATTCTTGCAAATGATTGTGGCGACAATGTAAGAGGCCACATGGGGGTTCAGTGAAGCTCTGCTAACATCGATAGATT
Source organism: Musca vetustissima (assembly GCF_032173495.1). Lineage (NCBI taxonomy): Eukaryota > Metazoa > Arthropoda > Insecta > Diptera > Muscidae > Musca > Musca vetustissima. The sequence continues at coordinate 122,107 of NW_026872654.1, forward strand.
ATTTTGAATATACAGAATGATGATCACGAGTACCCTGCAAGAGATCATACAGAACAATAAGATCACAATGAAGAAATTGTTTCGATAAAACACCTCAGACCACAGAGGATTTTTTTCTATTGAAAAAGTAGACCTCGGAACCACTGAGGATGTTTTTCTATAAAAAGGAGAGACCTCAGACCGCTGAGGATTTTTTTCTATAGAAAAAAGAGACCTCGGAACACTGAGCATTTTTTCTATAGAAAAAGGAGATTTCAGACCATTGAGGATTTTTTTTGAGAGACATCAGACCATTGAAGAATTTTATGCTATAAAAAAAGAGACCTCAGATTTTTTGTCTACAAAAAAAATGACCATAGATCACGATAGAAAAAAGAGTTCAGAACCCTGAGGATTTTTTTCTATAGAAATAAGAGACATCAGACCACTGCTAGTTTTTTAGATAAATAGAGATCTCTGACGATTTTTTTCCATAGAAAAATAGAGGCTTCAGACCACTGAGAATTTTTTTCCTATAAAAAAGGAGACCTCAGGCCACTAAGGAATTCTTTCTATTGAAAAAAGTGACCTCAGGCCATTGGAAAGAGGGACACCAGACCACTGGGAAATTTTATTCTATAGGAAAAAAGAGCCCTCAGGCCATTGAACATCCTCAGACTACAGAGGATTTTTTTTATAGAATAAAGAGAATTCAGACTTACTTACATAGCTGGCTTGTGACAGAACTTTCGTTCCATAAGCCGTTGGACAACACTATCCTTCTCCGAATTTTAAAACTGATGTCACTAGTTTTATTTATGGAGGTACCAAGGTATATAAAATCTTTGACTACCTCGAAGCTGTAGTTCTCAAGTTCCACACTTGGTTCGAGTCTACTGGATGTCTTGCGCGTTGATTCCATCAGCTTGATCTTCTCGCCATATATTGCCAGAACCACTTTGGTAGACTCCTTCCCAATTTGTTCAAAGGTGGATGTTACCACTCGCAATGTTCGACCCATTATGTCGATGTCATCGGCATACGCAAGTAACATGTGTCGTTTGGTGTACAGAGTGTAATTTCTGTTCACCTTTGCCTCTCGTATCACCTTATCCAGCAAGATGTTAAAAAGGTCACACGACAAACTGTTACCACACGGAAAGGGCTCCGAGAGGTCCTTTCCGACTTTAACTGCAGATCTTGTGCCAGTTAAAATTATCCTGCATAGCCGAATTAATTTTGCAGGAATGCCAAACGCAGACATGGCTTTAAAAACCACTGAACGGATAGGGCTGTCCAGGATTTGGCGAAGAGTGAAAATCTGGTCAATAGTGGATTTGTCAGGTCTGAAGCCGCATTGGTATGACCCAATAATGTCATTGACCATTGGCTTTATTCGTTCACACATCACGCTGGATAGCACTTTATATGCGATGGGAAGGAGACTTATTTCTCTATAGTTGGCACATATCGTCTTGTCTCCTTTTTTGTGCACGTGACACAGGTTACTGAGGTTCCAATCATTGAACATGCATTCCTCTAGCTAAATTGCACTAATCAGCTGGTGCATGCTATTTACCAGAATCTGACCACCAGTATTGAGGCTCAACACGCTGTCTGTATCTGCATTCCTGTATTCCATCTTCATATCTACAGGGAGATGTGCCTGCACTAAAGACTTCGGTTTGGTGTTTTACTTGTTGGTAAAATTTTTGGACTTCATTCTGACTCCTGTACATATCGATTTGCTCACGCACACGTTTTTCTTGTTCTTTTTTTTTTCAGGAAATACGTTTCTCCTCTCTCCTTTTCTCCCGATAATTCTCAATCGCATTACGTGTTGCTACTGTCTGCAGGGTTGCCCTATACGCTGCGTTTTTAACATCACTACCATTACGACACTCCTGGTCGTACCATGGGTTTATTGATGGTACCCAAGTGTTCATTTTGCTGCAGTTTGTAGAAAGTGGGCAATTCTTTGCCATTGTGCTTCTATACTATCATCGGGACAAGAAGTGATTTCGTCCAGCAGGTGGGTCAGTTGAGCGGAGTATGCCTCTGCTACCTGTTGTGTTTATAGCTTTTCGACGTCGAGTTTCCGTGTTACATTAGATAACACCTTTGCTGCTACATTAAGGCGGGTGCGAACCTTGGCTGCCACAAGCCACTCCTTGTATCGATCGAAAGTCTAAAACACTGGACGAATGCCTTCCGTCTATCACAACATGGTCAATTTAATTTCTCGTTGCTTGTCAGGAAAAATCCAGGTGTCCTTCTGTATATCGATATGCTTGACTACGTTTTTTGCTGCCGCGAAGTCAATCAACCTCATGCCGTTGTCGGATGTTTCTTCATGGAGGCGGTGGGATCAACAATTTTTATAGTTCTTATGAGTGAACTCGCGGCACATATTAGCTCACTGTTTCAGCGGGTGATGAAAATAGCAACGCCAGGTGACACCACGCCTTTGGTGGATGCATGAGAAAAATATTCTTTAAAAAATCCACGCCTTTGGTGGATGCTTGAGGAAAATATTCTTTAAAAAATCCACGCCTTTGGTGGATGCTTGAGGAAAATATTCTTTAAAAAATCCACGCCTTTGGTAGATGCTTGAGGAAAATATTCTTTAAAAATCCACGCCTTTGGTAGATGCTTGAGGAAAATATTCTTTAAAAAATCCACGCCTCTGAAAAAATTGTAGGGTATTTTGGTATCATCGGGACCAACTGCTATGCCTAGTCTACCTCCATGGCTAGTCGTGAGCTGCTTATGGTCCATCGCTAACATCATCATCTTCATGTTCGTCGCTGTTTGAAGCATTCGATGCTCTAAATAAATTACATTGGATGACTTGTGACATTAATACGTACCAGACAATAGAGTTCGACTGGCTGGCTGACTGACAGGCAGTTTGTTACATAGTTAGTCAGCCAGCTATGTCAGTAAGTACATGAACAATAAAAACGATTAAATGTTGCAAATTCTAATTGTTAATGCAAAAGGATGCCGTTTAAGTTTGACGCTTCTTAAATTACACAGAACAATCTCAACCGGCAACAACAACAGCAACACCAACTAACTAACCCAACGATACAAACTAATAAAAACTAAAGTAACAGGTGATTCGTCGACAACAACAAAAAGTTTTTAGAATCAAAAAAAGCAACAACAACAAGAGCATCCATAGAAATAAAATTTAAATTTTCATGGAATATCAATTGACAGAATGATTGAGTAGCTGTTACCCCGATGGCTGCTCAAAACATGAAAACGAAAGGAATTCCAGATTCATTGTATATTGGCTTCAAAATTGGCTGGCTGGCTGTCTGCCGGTATGTCAGTCTCGTCAGTCAGTCAGACAGACATAAACTTTAACCTCTACATCTAGAATAGGAATTGAGGTTTGGAGTTGGAACAACTTCGGCGGTGATGATGCGGTGGTGTTTGCCCATTTTAAAGTCACTCATCAATGCGGTATCGACACGTTGGCACTGTGGGTGGTTGAGAACATATTATAACACCACATACTGGGCAATATTCAATATCAATTAGTTTCTCTATTCGATGATGATGATGTGCTGTCATCGAACGACAATGACATTCATATAAGTGCAAAGCTTAGTTTTTGGAGTGGTGAGTCATATTATCTTTAAGACAACTGAGGAGGAAGAGACCTCATCCCAACAAAAACTGAGAAATGTTTTCCGATAGAAAAGAGTCCTCAGTGTCCCCAGACTATTGAGGATTTTCTATAGAAAGAGTCCTTTTTTCTACTGAACAAAGGGTCCTCAGACGGCCCTGTGGATTTTTTTCTGTAGCAAAAAGACTCCTCAGACTACTGAGGCATTTTTTCTATAGAAAAACCAGTAAGGGAAGTAGTAAAGTCGGACGGGGCCGACCTTCACCACTTTGGGTATATTCAACAGATCTATGCTATATCTATATCTGAACCAATTTCAAGGAAACTTGCCGAGATTAATCTATACTAATTTCAGTACGTTTTGCCAATCGGCATAGCTGGGTCTATAGTACACCATTTACTTAAAATCGGACGAAAGTATATATAGGAGCCATATGTAAATCTGAACCAATTTCAAGAAAACTTGACACACGAAAGGTTATAGTATCTTTGGGCCTTTAGTGCACAATTTACATTAAATCGGACGAAAATATATATTGGCGCTATATCTAAATCTGAACCGATATTCACGAAACTTAGCTCACGTCATTCTGGACCTAATTCAGTACTTTATGCCAAATTTTGTGCAAATCGAATGATATATATATATATATATATATATGAGAGCAAAAATATATATGTGAGCTATATATAAATCTGGCCCGATTTTCTAGAAACTTGGCACATGACATTCTTGACCTAATTTAGTACTTTATGCCAAATTTTGTGCAAATCGAATGATATCTAGGGACTCTGGTGCACCATTTACCTTAAATCGGACGAAACTATATATGGGAGCTTTATCTAAATCTGAACCGATTTTGTCGAAACTTGGCGCACATCATTATTTAATTTCGTGCAAATCAAATGATATTTAGGGACTTTGGTGCACCATTTACCTTAAATCGGGCGAAACTATATATGGGAGCTATATCTAAATCTGAAGCGATATTCTCGAAACTTGGCACACATCATTCTGGACCTATTTCAGTACTCTGTGCCAAATTTCGTCCAAATCGAAAAATTTATAGGGACTTTGGTGCACCATTTACCTAAATCGGACGAAACTATATATGGGAGCTATATATAAATCAGGCCCGATTTTCTCGAAACTTGGCACATGTCATTCATTTTGTGCAAATCAAATGATATTTAGGGACTTTGGTGCACCATTTACCTTAAATCGGGCGAAACTATATATGGGAGCTATATCTAAATCTGAAGCGATATTCTCGAAACTTGGCACACAGTATACTCTGTGCCAAATTTCGTGCAAATCGAAAAATATATAGGGACTTTGGTGCACCATTTACCTAAATCGGACGAAACTATATATGGGAACTTTATGCCAAATTTTGTGCAAATCGAATGATATCTAGGGACTTTGGCGCACCATTTACCTTAAATCGGACGAAACTATATATGGGAGCTATATCTAAATCTGAACCGATTTTGTCGAAGTTTGGCACACGTCATTATGGACCTAATTCAGTACTCTATGCCAAATTTCGTGCAAATCAAATGATATCTAGGTACTTTGGTACACCATTTAACTTAAATCGGACGAATATATATATATGGGAGCTATATCTAAATCTGAACCGATTTTTCCCAATTTCAATAGGGTTTGTCCTTGGGCCGAATAAGTGACTTGTGCCAAATTTCATCCAAATCGGATCATAAATGCGACCTGTACTTTGTTTACAATTTAACATCTACAGATGGACAGACGGACGGACATGCATAAATCGACCCAGAAAGTGATTCTATGCATATTCTCAAAAGGAACCATGTGTCTATCTCGTTTCCTTTTGCCTGTTACAAACATATGCACAAAGACATAATACCCTGTACCACAGTCCTCAGACGGTACTGAGGAATTTTTTCTATAGAAAAACGAGTCCTCAGACGGTACTGAGGAATTTTTTCTATAGAAAAAAGAGTCTTCAGAGTGCTAAGGAATTTTTTTCTATAGAAAAAAGAGTCCTCAGACGGTACTGAGGAATTTTTTTCTATAGAAAAAAGAGTCCTCAGACGGTACTGAGGAATTTTTTTTCTATAGAAAAAAGAGTCCTCAGACGGTACTGAGGAATTTTTTTTCTATAGAAAAAAGAGTCCTCAGACGGTACTGAGGATTTTTTTTTCTATAGAAAAAAGAGTCCTCAGACGGTACTGAGGAATTTTGTTTCTATAGAAAAAAGAGTCCTCAGACGGAACAGAGGAATTTTTTTCTATAGAAAAAAGAGTCCTCAGCGAACAGAGGAATTTTTTTCTATAGTAAAAAGAGTCTTCAGCAAACTGAGGAATGTTTTTCTAGAGAAAAAAGAGTCCTCAGCGAACTGAGGAATTTTTTTCTAGAGAAAAAAGAGTCGTTAGACAACTGAGGAAGTTTTTTCTACAGAAGAAAGAGTCCTCAGACGGTACTGAGTCCTCAGACGGTAATGAGGATTTTTTTCTATAGAAAAAAGAGTCCTCAGACGGAACTGAGGAATTTTTTTCTATAGAAAAAAGAGTCCTCAGCGAACTGAGGAATTTTTTTCTATAGAAAAAAGAGTCCTCAGCGAACTGAGGAATTTTTTTCTATAGAAAAAAGAGTCCTCAGCGAACTGAGGAATTTTTTTCTATAGAAAAAAGAGTCCTCAGCGAACTGAGGAATTTTTTTCTATAGAAAAAAGAGTCCTCAGCGAACTGAGGAATTTTTTTCTATAGAAAAAAGAGTCCTCAGCGAACTGAGGAATTTTTTTCTATAGAAAAAAGAGTCCTCAGCGAACTGAGGAATTTTTTTCTATAGAAAAAAGAGTCCTCAGCGAACTGAGGAATTTTTTCTATAGAAAAAAGAGTCCTCAGCGAACTGAGGAATTTTTTCTATAGAAAAAAGAGTCCTCAGCGAACTGAGGAATTTTTTTCTATAGAAAAAAGAGTCCTCAGACGGTACTGGGGAATTTTTTTCTATAGAAAAAAGAGTCCTCAGATGGAACTGAGGAATTTTTTTCTATAGAAAAAAGAGTCCTCAGCGAACTGAGGAATTTTTTTCTATAGAAAAAAGAGTCCTCAGCGAACTGAGGAATTTTTTTCTATAGAAAAAAGAGTCCTCAGACGGTACTGGGGAATTTTTTTCTATAGAAAAAAGAGTCCTCAGACGGTACTGAGGAATTTTTTTTCTATAGAAAAAAGAGTCCTCAGACGTTACTGAGGAATTTTTTTCTATAGAAAAAAGAGTCCTCAGACGTTACTGAGGAATTTTTTTCTATAGAAAAAAGAGTCCTCAGAGGACGGAGGAATTTTTTTTTTATAGAAAAAAGAGTCCTCAGCGAACTGAGGAATTTTTTTCCTATAGAAAAAAGAGTCCTGAGGTTTTTTTCAGTAGAAAAAAGAATCCTCAGACTACTGAGGATTTTTTTTCTGTAGAAAAAAGCGACCTAAGACTACTGAGGAATTTTTTTCTATACAAAAAAGTGTCAGACTTTTGAGGACTGGACTTTTTTCTTTATAGGAATAATTTTTATATAAAAAAAAGAGTCCTCAATATTCACTCAGGAGAAAATTTCAAACTGCAATTTTTAGCATCCTCCACAGCCAGCCTCCCATTGTAAATTTTCCCACTCTGCAATTAAATTGTTTCATTTTCCAGAGGACTGTTAAAGCGAAAAAAAAAGGAATGGAACTCCATTACATAATTTCTTCTTCGCTGAGAAAAAAACTTCCCCCAAAAATAGAAAATCTGAACATTCTTCGAACCCACAATTTAATACACGATCCAAGTGGAGAAGAAGAAATCGACCACAGCCAAATATCATTGAGATGCGGTTTGATGTTGCCTTCGCTTGGCTGTCATGAGATATAAAACAGCCAAAAAACGTTTTGGGAGAGAAGGCAAAAATAAGGCTGCAGCGTGTCTAATCACGCCTTTGAATTTTTTAAATACCTTCTTCTTCTATGTCTCCAAATTTCAGTCAACATTATTTGATCGTACTGTTATTGTTGTTGTTGTTATTATTTCTTTTTTTTTTGGAGTACTTGCAACAACAACCAACTGCACCAAGACAAACCTTAAAAAACTGAAATACCTGCCAATAGTGCCGGTGTACACCTCTAAAATTTTGTATTTTTATATGAGAAGTCAATGACGTTTTTTTTGAGAATTCGGCACGGTTCACTTTATTTCAGTTCAATTCAGTTTATTGCGATTGGGTTCGTCCAGGTTGTTTCTATTTACACTAAATCAAACACAGATCATCGCCTTGGAACATTACTCCGCCAAGCCGTTCATCATTATCGTCGCCGTTGTCGTCTTGGTCGTAGTTATGAGCTGTGATGAGGCAGTAAATGCCGCAGAAAGAACTGGGTATTCCATCCCAAAAACAAAGTTAAATCATTAACTAAACAATTGGGGGCCGCAACCACAAACCCCACCAGCATCAACATCATTACTCTTCGGAAAGGGGAACAATAAAATTTGCACAGCACTATGGCAGAAGAACAACCCCGAAAATAACAAAGCTGTCGTATAAATGGATGAAATGACGATGACGTTCGGTTACGAAGTCATATGACTCTTTGGAGAAAAATGCAATATTACCAGTTAAAAATTTTGGCCACAAGAAAATACCAAGAAAAAGTCATGGATTTCTACTAGAAGTTCAGGGAGGGCCAAGGAGAATAAATTCCTAATGCTACAGAGGCAACTGTTTCTATGGAAAGCCCTTAGATCATTTTAGAACACTAAGGACTCTAAGTCTGTTTTTTTATAGAAACATAATTTATCAATGACCAAAAATCACTATTTTTATGAAAAAATTCTCAGGACTCATTTTTCTGTAGAAAAACATTCTCAGTTTAATATTTTTATAGAAAGAAAACCTCACTGTACAGAGGATAGATGAAGACCTCCATAGTCCTCTTCAGTTCGCTGAGGACTCTTTTTTCTATAGAAAAAAATTCCTCAGTTCGCTGAGGACTCTTTTTTCTATAGAAAAAAAATCCTCAGTTCGCTGAGGACTCTTTTTTCTAAGAAAAAAATTCCTCATTTCGCTGAGGACTCTCTTTTCTATAGAAAAAATTTCTCAGTTCGCCGAGGACTCTTTTTTCTATAGAAAAAATTTTCCCCGTACTCACTGAGGACTCTTTTTTCTATAGAAAAAAATTCCTCAGTATTCAATGAGGACACTTTTTTCTATAGAAAAAAAAAATCCTCAGTAAGCTGAGGACACTTTTTTTTATAGAAAAAAATCCTCAGTAGGCTGAGGACTCTTTTTCCAATAGAAAAAAATCCTCAGTACACTGAGGACACTTTTTTCTATAGGCAAAAAAAAAAAAAAAAAAAATCCTTAGGACCGACTAAGGACTATTTTTTCTATAGAAAAACTCTTTTTTCTATAGAAAAAAATTCCTCAGGTCCGACTGAGGACTCTTTCTTCTATAGAAAAAAATCCTCAAGAGAGACTGAGGAATCTTTTTTCTATAGAAAAAAATCCTCAGGACAGACTGAGAAATCTTTTTTCTATAGAAAAAAATTCCTCAGGACCGACAGAGGAATCTTTTTTCTATAGAAAAAAAATCCTCAGGACCGACAGAGGAATCTTTTTTCTATAGAAAAAATTCCTCATGACCGACTGAGGAATCTTTTTTTCTATAGAAAAAATTCCTCAGGACCGACTGAGGAATCTTTTTTCTATAGAAAAAAATACCTTAGTACCCACTGAGGTATCTTTTTTCTATAGAAAAAATTCCTCAGTACTAACTGAGGACTCTTTTTCTATATAAAGAAATTCCTCAGTACTAACTAAGGACTCTTTTTTCTATAGAAAGAAATTCCTCAGTATTAACTGAGGATTCTTTTTTCTAAAGAAAATATTCTCAGTTCACAGAGGACTCTTTTTTCTATAGAAAAAATTCTCAGTTCACTGAGGACTCTTTTTTCTATAGAACAAATTGTCAGTGCTTCTTTTTTCTATAGAAAACATCCTTAGTAGTCTAAAGTCTCTCTTTTCTATAAAAAAATACCTCAGCAGTCCTAAAAAATTCCACAGTAGCTCTTTTTTTTCGATAGAAAAAAAAAACAGTAATTTGAACATCCTCAGTATATTGAGATCTCTTTTTTCTATAGAAAGGGATTCCTCAGTTCGCTTAGGACTCATTTTTATATGAAAAAAAATCCTCAGGTGTCTAAGGTCTGTTTTTTTTTTTCTATAAAAAATTCTCAGTGGCTGACATCACTGCTCTCTATAGAAGTTTCCAAGCACCCCCAAATAATAATATGTTTCTCTTCCCTGCTATCTTTCAGTTATGCCTGAAATTTCATATTTTGCCCATAGAAAATGTTTTCCTTCAAAGAAGTCCTAATAAAAGTTAAAACATTCAACGACATCAACTCATTGACTCGATTGTTGTTACATTATCAGCTAATAGTGTGGATCAATGACACGACGGACAAACTCAACTTCGCAAAAGAGTAAGCGAAGCACAACAAAAGGCTTGACTTGATAGACACTCAACTTCGCCAAGCCTGACAAAGTATTGCATCATCAAATAGAGAAAAAAATCCTTCTTCCCGGTTGTTGGACTTCGGTTATTGGTATCGGTGTTTTTTTAGTTGAGAAGATGATCGTCGCATGCACCATGTCATATTGCCATTATTTTTTCCCACTTTTAATGGACGAATGATTCGTTGTCAAAAATTTAAATCTTTTGTTTATGTTGTTGTTTTGTTTATCGGTTATGTTGCTGTGTTTGTTGTTCATTATCGTAACATCTTGATATTGATAAATTTTAGCTGCATGGTTGTGGCATGTTTTCAGCTACATTGTTACAATTAAGGAGCGTTCATCATGACAGCGAAGCAGAATGTGGTGACAGTGTTTTAGTTAGGGGTGATGGGAAGAAATTTTGGGAAAAGGGTAATTTTTTTATAAATGGTTATTTGGACACAAGATCCTGATACCTTCACCGAGGAATTCCATATATCTCCTTTTAGAATGCCTTGACGTAAAAACCCATTGTATATTTTCGTCGTCTGAAACCACTGTGTTTTGAATAAATATCAAACTACAATTTTTTCAGTTTATTTCAATATTTCCCTCATTTTTATTGATCTGGGATGGTGATGATTTAAAAAAAATAACATCTTTATTTACTTCGCAGATATGTTTCTATTTGGGAAATTCCCAACATTTCAGTTGGTTATGCGTCGCATATAATGGCTGGCAAACCAGCCGGATTATGTTACATTCGGAGCGATTGATTTTCCCATGCTTCATAAGATTTTAGAAAAGCAATTAAAATGTGTGGGTGGATCAGGAACGTAGTAAAAAAAGGAGGTGTACGAATTTATTTTATATGTAAGTTTTTTTTCTAATATAAATAAATTCTAATATATATTTTAAGGCCTAACCTCAAGACGTGGATTTATGAAAAGTTATTTTAAGGCCAGGCGTGGATTTTTTAGAAATTATTTTTGAAGTCGACAACAAGGCGTGGATTTTTTAAAAACTATTTTTGAAGTCGACAACAAGGCGTGGATTTTTTAAAAACTATTTTTGAAGTCGACAACAAGGCGTGGATTTTTTAAAAACTATTTTTGAAGTCGACAACAAGGCGTGGATTTTTTAAAAACTATTTTTGAAGTCGACAACAAGGCGTGGATTTTTTAAAAACTATTTTTGAAGTCGACAACAAGGCGTGGATTTTTTAAAAACTATTTTTGAAGTCGACAACAAGGCGTGGATTTTTTAAAAACTATTTTTGAAGATTTCTAAACATTCCACACGCTAGGTTATATTAACCTCAGTACGTTGTGCAAAATTTTGTGTCAATCGGCCAACTTTGGGTCTTTGGTACACTATTTACTTAAAATCGGACAAAGATATATACGGGAGCTATATCTAAATCTGAACCGATTTCCACAAAACTTTGCACAAATCATTCTAGACTTAATTCAGTACACTATACCAAATTTCGTGCAAATCGAAAGATATGTAGGGACTTTGATACACCATTTAAATTAAGGGGACCCCCCATTCTCGAAGTCAAATTTTTTTTAATTAATCTGAATCTACACTGATTCAAGAATGTCCCTACAAAATTTCAAGTGAAAATCTCGAGAACTCTTGAAGATATAGCCGATTTATTGTGTCAGCATCAAGTGACGGCTTCTCAAACTTTAAACGCGTTTCTCTCTTTTGTGAATGGCGGGCACGATAACTCAAAAACTAATAACCCAATCGATTTCAAATTTTTACACGTTTCTCTGTGAGTGTATTGCTATCGTATGAACTAGGATAAAGCCAATCGGTGAAGATCTTCCTTATTTTTTAACTTGGTTTTTGGTAAAAAATCGGCGATTTTCCAAAAAATATTTTTTCAAAGTTACACCATTTTGTTAATTTTAGAGTGAAGTCAATAATCCTAGTTCATACGAGAGCCAGACGTGTACTCTTTCTAACACCGTTGGAATTTTCGGATTCCGATGTTCCAGTGAGGAGTTATCATGCCCCCCATCAAAAATAAGGACTTTTCTTTGATCACAAAAAACATCAACAAAATTTTTTTGTAAATTATTTTTCTTCCTTTTTAAATCTTCAAATATATATGTGCAAAGTTACAAACCTTAACGAGCACTCGTATTGATTTACCAGCCCTTAAAAATCTTGAAAAATTAATCCTTAAATCGGACGAAAGTATATATGGGAGCTTAATCTAAATCTGGACCGATATTCAGGAAACTTTGCACACATCATTGAGTACGCTATGCCAAATTTCGTGCAAATCAAAAGATACATAGGGACTTTAAAGCCCCATTTAACTTAAATCGGACAAAACTATATATGGGAACTATATCTAAATCTGAACCGATTTTCTCGAAACTTAACACACGTCATTCTAGAGTACACCGTGCCAAAA